>NC_083760.1:67160089-67270089 GCF_963514075.1 Conger conger | reverse complement strand
GCTAATTGAAATAAAACTGACCGAAAATAATACTGACCATTTCTGAAAAACAGCTGTCCAATAAATCCCAACAAAATATTTTCTTTTTGAGTACTGCTACTGTGGGAAACTGTCCTTCATCCGAATAGATCAGAATGACTTCCAGGAATCCTTAGTTAAAAAATTCCAAGCACAGGAAAGGCAGAAAGAATACTCTAGTATTAATCTAATAGCCAGTGAACATGGACACATGATTGATTCCTAAGAACATTCAAGAGAAAGCCAGATAAAATGGAGTGCTGAAATATGTGTTAAAATATGATTTAAAAAGAGATGATGACACCAGCAACAGTCTCTCCAATCCTATTAAAGTAGCAGCAAGCAGCTAAACACATGTGCACAAATCAGAGCTTTTTATCCTGTATTTCCAATTACTACTGAGATCATGAACTGTTGGTTTGGCCACTAATAAGCTTGCCACTGTTTTCACCCATCACTAACTGACTCCTTTTACTTAACCATAATTAGCTAATGGTTTATCAACTATTTTTACACATCACATGAGAAAATGCTAATGAGAGAGTGGGGTATATTTTATTAGAACTAAAGTGATACCAAGGCAGAGGGCTACATTAAAAGCAATTCAGTAAAAATGAATCACTAGAAAGTCAGTCATCCTTATTTAATAGTTTGAAATAATAAAAAGGGTCATTGTAAAATGAAAAATGTTCCTCATCATTTTGTGCAGCGCACTGGTTGTTACTGACGTGATGTAATTTGACTCAAACTCATGCAATGCTTGTTCGATCAGATATAGCAGAAATGGAATAGCAGTGCAGGCAGAGATGAAGAAAAGGCCTCTGGTGATTGTGCTGGATCTGAATGAAGGTGTTGAAACCACACTAGTGGTCAGAGAGGAAAGGCCTTGCAGTCAAAGCCTGAACAGAGTTAAGTGTCACATTAACTTTCCCTGACTCGCAGCCCTGAGGGACTGTGGATGACCACACCATGGGATGAGCTCATCTGTATGTGCTGTACCAATAACACAGTTTCAGTAAAGTTGCACTGACTGCACTGTGCTGACTGCATTGCTTTTGTGGTCATTTGTTATTTATTTCATTGCTAGATCCTCTTATCCAGACTTCACTGTAAAATAGATTAAGTGCAGAGTACAATGCCCTAAGTGCTGGCCACTGGAGATCAATGACATCACCTTTATGATACTTGTTTTCTAAAAGAAAAGAAAAATAAATAAAATAAAGCTCAAAGTGGCTCAAAGCTGCGTATCATAACATCCATACTCCTCACAGGGGACCAATGCTGGATGCTGGATGCCAGCGGCTAGGAATACCAGGCCAGATGACATCAACATATGACATCAGTTTTACTCTTGGCCAAGGGTGTTAGTCATAACCAGTCCTAAAAACATATTAAAAAATGACTCTACAAATACATATTAACCGCCTTCGTTCCTCTGGACAACAAACTTTCTATTGAAGGGATATGTACATGAGTAATGGCTCTGCTAGGGGAAAGCTTGTGTATCTGTGAGCGTTTCCCTGGTCTTACTTTGCGCTTGCGGGGGATGGGCTCGTCAAACAGCAGGCTGCTCCCGTCAGGCTCGTCGATGACATCGTCGGCCTGAGCCGGCCCACTGGGCATGCGGAAGGGCTTGAAGCTGTCTGCGGAGAGGGGCGGGGAGGGCGTGGAGGGGTTGGACTGGTCACTCGGAGCACTCCAGCTCCAGTACCCACTGCTGCTGTGGCTGGAAGGAGTGACGCCACCATCCTTCCATGATCCATTCGACCCCTCCGCTGGAAAATAAGACCCTCGTGAGGACAGTTATTGTCCCCCACCCCACACGCGACCCATTTCGTTTACTTAATCAATCATGGCTTACACACATTATTTCAACAAGCATTCGGTCGAAGCTGCATTTGAATAGGGCAGAGATCTATAAGCTGACAGTCTGTGAATCTCACTACTGACTCATCAATAATTACCATGGAATACAAATTAAATCAATGTGATTCACAATTTGCTTTCTCTATATTCCTCATATTTAAGAGCTATTCAGTTGTCTTAAGGAACGAGTACAGTAGATGCTTATTTTTTAAAACACTAACCCTTTCCATTCAAAACATGGAAAGGTGATAAATGAAGAAAGAGTGTATTTGAACCATATAGTAATGTGCCTGACTAGAAGAAATGCCTGGAGACAGTGTAATCAACCAGTGTTGGGTAGTCCTATTTTTATTAACCATCAAAGTGCTCATATCAGACAGAAAGTATAGAACCAATCAGCACTCTGTGACTCACCACTGACTTTGACGGGCGGGCTTCGGACCAGGGGGCTGGTGGAAAGGCTAGTCAGCACCATGGCAGCCGTCACCTTGTCCATGTCTACCTCATCTTCTGACTTCCTGTGGCATTAGAATGGAGAATGAGCCCTCTCAAAGCTACCTCAGGTCTCAGGTCCCCACCCAACTCAATGAGATCTGAAGCTGTGACAGAATGTTGCACGTTTCCAATACTTCAAGCGCTTCAGACAATGCTGTGCTGGAAGTACAGTATATCATTTGATGGGCGGTGTCTGGAGTGCTCTTTCAAAACCAGGTACATGAAAGATACTAGGCAGAGTAAGTTGGAGTACCACGTCTATGAACATGTACACTTCTATGGTTCATAGTACCAAATGATTCATTTTTCGGTGGCCTCATATTGCTTTATGGTGTGTCCTCTGAGACCTACTGAATAAACGTGTAGGAATCTAGTGCCTGCATTCCCTTTCCAACTTTCCATGGTTATTATTTTCCTCTCTGGCTAAATTAACCTTGCTCAGTGCCCTGTGACAATGTAAAAATGAGCTAGAACAAATAATTGTTTAATGATATATTTATATATCTGGTGTGACCCTCTGAATCAATGAAATGACATTGAAGTATGAATTGATCCCAATTTTTGGCCACAATAGTTCCAGTCAGCATTACAGCAAGTATTACAGTATGTGCAGTTGTAGTATTATATTCTGTGGAAGTGATCATGTTATGCAGTGGATGCAATTATCATGTGTCAGACACACAGGGTGAGCTATATTCAAACATTACCCTTTAGATGACCCCAAAGATTGCCAAAAATTCTTACATATTTATGTTTGAAACAGTCTCAGTTTCATCTGTATTCATTGGCGTGGGGGTTGGGGTAAACTATGGGCTAATGCTTAAGCCCAGGGTAAGGTCTGAAAGTTCAGGGAGACCCAAGAGAAGGAATGAGAGGCTGGATTACATCCACTGCAGAGCACCCTCAAAGGGAAACTATATGTTGAGGAATTTTATCTCCATTTATTCGCCATCACACTCTCAGAATACATCGCCTGAAAATGACACAAATGCCTCATGCTGTTCGTCTGTATTCAGTGTGCTCAACATGGGGTAATCTGTCAGAGCCAGCATGCAGAAGAGAGCAAAAAATAGCCAGTCTCCCTGTATCTTTAGCTCCACTCTTCAGGTGCAAGTAAAGTAAGCTCTCTCAGTATGTTCGGAAAAAAGGTTACTCACACATTTCAGAATTTACCATACTGGAGAAAACATACTCCGATATTCTCATATCAATTTTATTTAAAATAAAAAAGAATAAAATAAAGAGCAAAAAACTGTACACACATCCTATATAAAAGTTCACTTAGCTGTCAGATTAGATTAGAAGTATGGTCTGGTTCTCAAATAAAACTCAAATATCTGGGGGAATGCCTTTACATTAATATGCGTTACTCCCTTTGTCTACAATATTTATTCAGTTATGTTCCATTCTGTGTACTCATATTACACATTCTGAATAGAAAGAGGAAGTTGTAAAAGTCTGATTAAAACCATAGCTATGCGGTGGTCAAAAAGGAGGTAATACCTGCTACCTTGCTACCTGCTTGTACTGTAAATGGGTACAGAGGAGAGGCTTTCCCTTATTCTTCTTTTAATAGTGAATGGCTGGTGATCTATAAAGCCTTTATGGAGTAAACCTCAAGCCGGGAAGCAAGTCTACCTGCCCGTCAAATGAGGAATGTCTCCATAACCAAGACCTCAGAGGAGAGAAAAACAACTCAGACAAAGAGGGAGAGGACTGGGGAGGGTGTGTGTGAGAGGGGAAGGAGGAAGTTAGATGATCCTTTTTGATTTGTATCTTCCATTTGTATCTGCCATTTCTTGTCATGCCACTAAAGAGAGCCGAATTTAATAAAACTGACAGAGATAGAGGGAGAAGAGGGGGAGGAGGGAATGCTAGAGGAAAAGAGCAAGGGAATGAACAAGGGAAAGCTGGAAGTTTTTCACTGTTCAGATGAACACACAGAGGTGCAGCACTGTTTTACAGGCATCACGCCTGAGTGACTCCCCCTAGGCAGCCAGGAAAATGGGGGTTGGTAGAGAGAATATGGGGGATAGGGAAAAAGGGGGAGAGGGAGGAGGAAGAGAGAGAGAAAGAAAAATAGAGTATTGGGGGAGAGTGAGTGTGAGAGGGGGAGCCTCTTCCTTCAGCTGCTTTTTATCAAAATGATAGCTGTTGACTTATCCTGTGTGACAACTACAATTTGGCTATGTATGTGTGTGTGTGCATGTACGTGTGTGTGTGTGTGGGTGTATATATGTGCGTGTGTGTGCATGTACGTGTGTGTGTGTGTGTGTGTGTGGGTGTATATATGTGCGTGGGTGTGTGCGTGCGTGTGTGTGTGTGTGTGTGTGTGTGTGTGTGTGTGTGCGAGCGACTGTGTCCTTTGCTGAGGTGACAGTGATGGGCAGACACAGCTGTGATGATGAAGGGAGGTATGGAAATGCACAAGTAAGAAGGAGATTGAGAATAAAACGTATTAACCGTAAATTTACCTCAAAATAAAAACCACCTTTTGCAAGTTACAATTTTTGGAGTTATATAAAGGTGCTCCCAAAAAGGCGTGACGCAACAAAATTGGGGTGATGACAACCCTCGCAACAATGCAAGGTGCAACAAAAAGGGCGTTTCTCACGTCCTTACATAGAAACATATGCAGTCCAAATTTTGTAATACGGCGCAAAAGTGTGCTGCAATTCCACACATTTCCCTTAAAGGCACTAAATGTAAACAGGATTTAAATACTGGTCAACGAACAACTACAAACGAAGAAGTAATCCTTTCCGCTCCAAGGTAACCCTCACACCAACCAGATTAGCCCAGGCTGCCGCCCTATGGATTGGCAGTGAAAAGCCTCAGATAGGGCTAAAATAAGCGGGTCAACACACATATGGTATGTAAAGCGTTTTATAGGGGCGACATGGCTCAGGCAGTAAGAGCAGTCGTCTGGCAGTCGGAGGGTTGCCGGTTTGATTCCCCGCCCGGGCTGTGTCAAAGTGTCCCTGAGCAAGACACCTAACCCCCAAATGCTCCTGACGAGCTGGTCGGCGCCTTGCATGGCAGCCAATCACGGTCGGTGTGTGAGTGTGTGTATGAATGGGTGAATGAGAAGCATCAATTGTACAGTGCTTTGGATAAAGGCGCTATATAAATGCCAACCATTTAATGTTACACTGCAATAATGATAAAAACTGTAGCAATGATATTCAAGATTAATAAAAATATTACGTTTATTTTAGATGAAAAGTTCCCTCCAATTTTTTATATGTTTATTATGGATAATAACCAGCCTGTAGGCAGCATCAAAACAAGATTTTTTGTACAAGATGCAGCTTACTTTAAATCAGACTAGGTTTTATAGCTAACTATTGATAGTTAAGTAGCTTGCTAACTAAGCAAAATATAGGCTATATTAGTGAACTCGCAATAGCTTGCTAGCCCAACCTGGTTCTTGCTCACTCAAAAATCTCAATGAGTATTAGCCATCTGAGTACAACACATAAAAACTGTCGGGTACCACACAGATATAGGGCGCAGTATTTTCAGGGGAATAGCCCATGGGGCACTTTAAGTTGTTAATTCATATAAAAGAAAATTGTACTGACCATGGCATGGAAGCCAACCTTGACCCAAAAGCATATGTAGGCTGCCATAAAATATGTTCTGCCCACACAGGGACCTGCAACATTACATAACTTCATATTCAGCAAACATATAACAGCGTGGGACAAAGCAGCCTTTCATTTTAACATGTTCTGAGAGGATCTCTGAAAAAGTGTGGGTTTAGCCAGGGCAGGTCTCTCTCTCTCTCTTATACCAGTGCGATAAATGCAGTTTCTCTCAGCTTTTAACCTGAAAAACTATCTGATCTGACTGGACGGCTCTTCTCCGACCGGCATCCCATCACAACAATCCCTCTCCTGGTCCGCCATTGCAACTCCCTGGGCCTGGGCAGGATATGACTGAAAACGGGGCCTCCAAAGGAATTTTGCCTCAGGCCTTCAATAGTTTAGAGCCAGCTCCTGTACAATATATTTTGAGTCATATTCTTTCATTGTAAAGCATTTTCACAAAGCAACCCTTTCATTTTTGGTAACTCTGTTGCTGGCCTTCTTTCCCACCATAACCTCTACAAAATGTTGTTCCTGTGGGAGTCAGTGGCCATTGAGCGAGTAAGTGGGGATTTGGATCATCTCTTTGCAATAACAGCCCAAAATATAAAGCAACAGGTTAAAGCAGCATCTGACAATTAGTTTGGAATACATCCAAACAATACATTTCCAAAATGTCTTCAGAGACACCTGAAATTGCTACCACAATATCAAGGTTCACTTGAATCCTGAGCTGAATGATTGGACAATTTATCTGACCAGATAACGGTCACTCCCTATAAATTGGTTGCAGAGAGTGACACCTGACTTAAACCAACCATAAGGAATGAAATCAGTCACATTTAAATGTGAGACCTTGTTCTCAGGCAAAGGGAGAAAAACATCTGGGCATATGTATTTCTGGACAATCCCTGGGCAGCAGTTGTGTTTGTTAAAGTTCTCTCTTTGGTTGACTGTATGGCATGGCATGTATGCAGTAAGCATACGGTTGTCAAATGAAGGAAACAGTAAGATCAGATCAATCAATTTTTCATGAATCTCTTTGCTCTCTGTTTTAAGACTCACATACCCTCAGCTGCAATTATGAATCATTCTGTGGAATGCCTCACTTCTCCCTGCTTCTTCTATAGTGTGTAGGGGGGAATAGAAATCCCTTGACTTCAGTATGAAATATGCGCAGGACATAGTCTATGTAAAGCCTTGTTCTGGGCCTCCTCTGTGGCCACTTTTTCATTTCAGTACCCGCACTGTGCAAAATAAAACCAAAAAGTGGACCACGGTCCAGTAACTGTATATCCTTACTTTAAAACCAGAGGCAAATGACCACGCACATTTTTAAATACCCCTGACAGGAATAGCCTAAAGTGGAAGCAAGATCAAACATGACTGTCTTGCAGCCTACCATCTCTGGAAATGAAGATGAAGATGAATAATATGCGAAGCAGGAATATTGCTGCATTCATTCATTCATTCATTATCCTAACCTGCTTATCCTGTACAGGGTCGCAGGGGGGCTGGAGCCTATCCCAGCATACATTTGGCTAAAGGCAGAAATACACCCTGGACAGGTCACCAGTCCATCGAAGGGCACACACACCATTCACTCACACACTCATACCTATGGGCAATTTAGACTCTCCAATCAGCCTAACATGCATGTCTTTGGACTGTGGGAGGAAACCGGAGTACCCGGAGGAAACCCACGCAGACACGGGGAGAACATGCAAACTCCGCACAGAGAGGCCCCGGCCGACAGGGATTCAAACCCAAGATCTCCTTGCTGTGAGGCGGCAGTGCTACCCACTACACCATCCGTGCCTCCAGGAATATTGCTTGTGATTCTCCTTCTTCAAACTAGCTTTTCCAGTGACATCCGTAATAAGAATGAATGGTTAGCAGGCCATGAGCATGAGTTTTCTGATTCAAATGAGTGGTATTATAAATGTACTTCAATTTTATCTATTTCTGTCTTATCTATGTATTCTCTACAACTTTAAATCTAACCAGCCATCATGACCCTACATGTATTTTTCATTAGACTATACCAGCAACCTTTTTTCTTCCATGGCCCAATTTCCAAATCTCATGTCGCACCACTCTCAGGAGCAAGAGCGAGTTTGTTGCACAACACCACCTGTTTGACCCTATACTTTATGTGGAAATATTCTAGTTGTTATCCATTAAAGGAATATTTTATATAGAAGCAATGGTATTGCTGTAAATCAAGCAGTGCTACAGTAACTAGGCAACCAACATGCTTGCAATTAAGTACATAAGCACAGCTGCATTATCAAATGAACACTAATGAATTAAGTTGTCAAACCACAGTTCTTTAATGGTAGTATGTCGACGGGTCTTTCCTAGCCTTACCATTGCAACAGGCTCCAGAACAGAACCAACACAGCAAGCACATGAAGCAATGTCAAATCATGGAATGAAATTCTAGATGTCCTCCAGCATTATGATATACTTTCTCTGTCATAGCTACAATTTTATACATATACAAGAGCTGCAACTTCCACTTTTATTTCTGCAGTGCAAATCCATCCCCAAACCATAATAAAATATTTTTAAAATGACACCTGCTGGCTGCCAATGACCATAATAAAGATAAGTTTTTTCCTAAAGAATTACCTTCATAATAGGCCTATTCAGTCTATATTTATTGATTGTTAAAGCATGTACACTAAGAGTGCAAAGAAGGTGCTCTCCAAGTGAAAACCATATGAGTACTGAATATGTGCAGAATCAAATCCAGCATACAAATAATCTGACAACCACAAGGGGACTGGCTGAGACCGAGCGGCAGGGTACAGTACTAAATGGCTTCATTTGCGAACTAAACAGTTAAATGAATGTGTTGGCATTTTTACCAGGGTTTTTGTTTGTACTAACAGGAATGGTCAGCTATGCATAGTAATACATTTTCAAGCAATCATCATTGTGACATCATTCCTACTGGTTGAGAGGTTACAGGAAACAGTGCAAAATCGTTCAATCTGTCATGGAAATATAAACATTTATATAACCACAGAGAATGCACTAAGACCAGATTGCATGTACCAGACCACACATTCAGGCACAATTAACCCTACCACAGTTAACAAAGACACAAAACTATCTTTAACAAACTCGTCCATTCAGCCATATTTCTCTTGACAGCACATAAGAGCACGAATAATATTTCAATCAATGTGCGGCTTGAGGGAGTTTGGGTTGAGGGAGTCTGAGAATCGGGCCACTCAAGATAAATGAATGACTGAGACCAAGGAGGCCAATAAATATTACAGTGGTGTAGCTGGAAGGTATCCAATACAGCTGATCTCCAGGTGCAGTACAGAGTACAGATTTTCAAGCTTTTTAAATGGTGATCACATGTTGCAGAAAAACTTTATGTTTTCCACAAGCTCTATTGTGGAAGCAGACAGCTCATGCCCAACTCCAACCTGCAGTGGCAGTGTGGTATAATTAGGTTACCCCACTGGGCAGGTAACCAAAAGGATTTGCACTGAATTACTACAGAATACACTCAGTGAGCAATTTATTAGGTAGACCTGTACACCAGCTTGTTAATTAAATATTTAATCAGCCAATCAGGTGGCAGCAACTAAATGCATAAAAGCATGCAGGCGTGGTCAAGAGGTTCAGCTGTTGTTCAGACCAAATGAGAAATGAGATCGAAGTGACTTTGACCATGGAATGATTGTTGGTGCCAGAGAGGGTGGTTTGAGTATCTCAGAAACTGCTGATCTCCTTGGATTTTCATGCACACTAGTCTCTAGAATTAGCAAAGAATGATGCAAAAACAAAAAAAAAGTGAGATGAGCAGCAGTTCTGCAGACAGAAATGTCTTGTTAATGAGAGAGATCAGAGGAGAATGGCCAGACTGGTCAAAGCTGACAGGAAGGTGACAGTAACGCAAATAACCACACATTACAACAATGGTATGCAGAAGAGCATCTCTGAACAGACAATGCGTCAAACCTCAAAGTGGATAGGTCTAAGTGGATAGCTTTTTTAAGTCTCAAAAATAAGTCTAATAAATACCTAATAAAGTTCTCACTGAGTGTAAATTCTGCTGTAGAAAATGATACCATACATTAAAAAAAGAAAAGTAATGTAAATCACTCTGGAAAAGAGTCACTCTGTTGTTTTATTTCAATTCCAATGTGCGGAACTACAGAGACAAAACAACAAAGATTTTGTCACTGATTCTGACACACAAACACAGTGCTCCATTTGTTTGGGAGAAGTGGCTTCACATCTGTTTCTAACCAGTCAGGTGTGTTCAATTGCTTCCTTAGAGCAGGATTAAGACAGTTTTCAATATCTAGTCTTGATTCTAGTCTGTTATTATTGTGCCAATGAATGTCAAGGAAGCCATTATGAGGCTGAGAAATAAAATTAAAAAAAAACAGGCAGAGACAAAACCTTAGGTTTACCAAAATCAACAGTTTGGAACACCATTAAGAGAGTAATCACAAAGGGCCTGGTAGGCCAAGGAAGACCTCTACAACTAATGAACAAAGAATTCTCACCATAGTGAAGAAAACCCCCAAAACACGCGTCCCTCTTCAGGATGCAGGCAGGAATGGGAGAGTGTCTGTTGTTTGCAGAAGACTTCACACACAGAACTTGAAATGCTATGTTGCAAGATGCAAACCTATGAATTTGTGTGCGTTAAAGCAGTTCTGTAAAGAAAAGTGGGATAATATTCTTCCACGGCAATGTGAAAGATTAATAACGGTTATAGGAAGTTTTCAATTGCAATTATTGCTGCTAAAGATGGTGCAACCAGTTATTAAGATTAAGGGGGCAATTACATTTTTACAGGTGTGAAATGGGTGTTTCATAACTTTTTTTCATTAAATAAATGCAATAGTAATTAGAAAAAAATGTTTTATGTTTACTCAGGCTCCCAATGTCTAATATTACATTTTGTCTAAAGATGTGAAACCATTCACTTTGACAAATATGCAATAATATAGGAAATCAAAAAGGGGGCAAATAATTTTTCATGGTACTGTAAGTGCAACAGTTCTAAATCTGTAAACTCAATTCCAAAAACTCAAATATTCCACACAATGTTATATTATATTCATAAATAGAATTATATATTCCTTTGACACATTGGGCTTTAAGGTCTAGGAAACTTGAGTCAAATTCTCGTTTTATTCCCCAGAAGTGACAATTAATTGTTTTCTTATTATTTCTTTCAAGTTTTTAACACAATTATTACCATTCAATTGTAATATATTGTAATAAATATGATATTATCGTGACTTGTTCAGCAGATAAGATAAGATAATGTTGGGCATGTATCCTGGACTCATTAATATTCATATCTGTAAGACGTATGTCAATTATCCCTTGTCGTTAGGTTAAAGCAGGTTGTACCATGCAGTAGAGTTCGGCCATTCATTTCATTCCTTGGAAGTACATTTTGTAATCACCAAGTGGTGAAAATACCAAAATCTTCAATTTTGCTCAGATGAAGGACAAAAATATTTGGTGTAGACTGACCCTGTGCTACAACATCTGTTGTTATAATATTCAGTTAAAAGCAAGGCCCTTTCTTCATCCCCCCAGAGTACCACTCAACTTTCGCTTGCAATCAGCGAACTGAAGGCCTTTTATAACAGTTTGAGTACTCCGTTCAATCCATTGTACCCAGCTCTTGTTACAATTGACCATTTCCTGCTTTCACACAAAAAATATAATAACAAACCCACAGAGATGTACACTTTTTAAATGTAAAAACTGAAAAGAAAACAATTTTCATGTAAGAGGGAAGTTCCATATGGATTTTGAGCAAACATATGGGAACTCAATGAAAGTCCACAGGGAATTCAGAGATATAGAAAATGACAGTACTAAGGTTTGGATGTAGAAAAATGCAAAGAGAAGATATTGAAACCAGCTGCAAGAACCTGAGAAGTTGATGTGAAAAAGACACTACTTGCACCAACCCTCCCCCCTCACAGGCACATGGCCCAGTTCATTACAGCAGTTCATTTAAACTGCTTAAAGAGAAACGCTAAGCATTTGGTCTGGTACAAAAGGACAACATGCAGTCCCCAAATAAGGTTCAAATTCTCCCACGATACACCATATTTAACCTTAGAGTGCCGAGAGACCACGAAGCAAAAATGAATTAATAATTCCTGAGAATATATGAAAGATAATATAAATCACCATACATTTTGTATGTCCTCCTGCAGCTGCACTAGAAGTGCAGAGGAGATGACTGTATGTTCTGTGGGGCATGTATAGGCTATATTTTTCTCTAAATTGGTAAGAGGTGTAGAGGCAAGTCAATTGGAGCACCTTTGTGTTTGACAAATGTCATAGTTCTCCAACACAGAACTTACAAGAGCTGAGCTGGTCTAACTGCTGAACAAACAGACACACAGCTACGCTCTAATTGGGTGAGTCCTTGTTGTCTAGTAAACATAATATACCGTTGATGCCCTGACAAATTTAATTCATACAGACTGGAGCAAATCGGTCTTTATCTTAAACCAAACTGTACATCTTAATGAGAATAAATCGATCAATGAGAATGAAAAAATCTAATAACAATAAACTACAGATTCTCTGTGTCCAAGATCCAAAGAAAACATCAGCACCTCACCGCCTACTTCACTCTACTCATGCAATCCTCTCCTACAACAGCTGCACACCCTTCACTCCAGGATGTCCTCCACAGTTTCCACTAAATCAGTTCCTCTGCAGCTTATTATCTGATCATTCCTGCTATTCATACAACAACAAATCAGGTCAGATTGCTGTCATCTTACCCCTCTGCAGTGCAGTGAACCCATACAAATAGCAGTTTACCTTCCACCACACTCTGTAAAGACCCCTATTCAAAAACCCATCATATAAATGAATAAATACATAAGCAAGTCACAATCAGAGCCATTTGAGTCTTCAACTTCATCAATACTCATTGACTAATGAAGAACAACCCCCAAATGACTTGCATTCCTATATGGCGAAAGAACATGAGGCTAATGAAAGCATTAAAGCCAAGCTGAGGCGGGCAGACTGCAGCTAACACTGTGTCTTGATTCACTCCAACTGTGATCTCGTAAGGCAGGAAAACATTGTGCTTATGTTTCTCTAGCACTACATAGCCTATGTAACAGCATTATAACACATTTCCAAAATATTGATATTGTAATTCATTTGGTTGATTTCAGAGTCAACAATAAATCACACTGGTGAGCAACACTGGTGCAATTTATCCAGACCATTTTACTTTCTAAGAATGCACCCTGTAATTTACCAGGCCATAAACTGGGCCCTGAACTTTAGCACAGTTACACTGAAGGTAACATGAGTAATGTGTTTAGTATAAAAGAAAACCTTAAAATGTTCAACAGGGGCCTCTGAATATCTGAAGTAATTGTGTATACAGTAGCACTAATGAAATAAATACATCATGACAGAACAAGAACAAAACCTTGTTAGATTACACAAGTGAAATGTATGACAATTAGAATGATATGCATTGGATACATGGAAATTAGCCTAAATAGATAAATAAAGGGGACCAAAAGTAATTGGACAGTTGGCTTCTATGAGGCTGAGAAATAATAAACAATTCTACTAATTAGCAGCTGAAGGAGATATCTAGTTGTTCAGTGAGGTGTGCTTTGTTACTGTTGGAGTGAAAACCTACAGGATGGTAGATAGCCAGGTAATAACTAATAACTAATCTAAAGGGAAAATAGATTAAAGTACCAATATACAGCAATCAAATGAAAGTGCACGGTGCAATGTTTGTCCCTCTATTCTGAATAATTTAACAGTTTAAATGGCTGATAGGAACACTATTGTTGCAAAGCACCTTTGATCAAATTGTCTTTCACTACTTGACAGTTGCCTAAATGGATGAACAGTTTGTTGCTACGGGTGCTCAGCAAATATAGTAACAAACAACTATAGATAAATAATACAAAGTTGATAAAAGTGAACTTACCTAGGTGTCTTGGTGGCGCAGCCTGTAGAGCACTGACCGCATGCTCATTGCGAGCTGCGACGTCGGCGGTTCGAATCCGACCACCTGACATTTGTTGCATGTCTTCCCCTCTCTCTCGCTCCCGTTCTTCCTGTCTCTCTATACTATATACTGTCCAATAAAGCTGAAAAAGGCCTAAAAAATATCTTAAAAAAAAAAAAAAGTGCACTTACCTGGCTTGTGGGACGTCGATGCTGGAGGAGACCACTTTGCGTTTCTGTTCCAGGAGAGATACTGAGCGAAGATGTTCCTTCTCCTGGTCCAAGGCTCGCCCGGTCAATTTGGCATCACACCCACGCGGCTCTTCAACAGGTTCTGCTGTGAGGGTGTCTGCCTCTTCTTTTTGTGTTTCCATTGGCAAGGCCAGACTGGGTATGTCGCGGCCGTTGCAAGAAGTCTGCTGCAGAAAAACAGACCAAGAGACACAGCCAGGATGCAGACCAGGGCCCAACCTAACACTTTTAGGTTTTTGCTTATTAAAAAAATATACACACATATATTACAGTGAATATTTTTAATCCACAAACAAGATACATGTCTTTGCTATGATCAATACAGTTCTAGGACATTCCTGCCGATTACACAAAAACACTACAGGACAATTTGTAACAGCTATTTCCAGACTGGTAACAGACTGGAAAAAGCATTGTCAAAGGTAGGCGATCCAACATTTCTTACTGTTTACATTCTGCATGCCCCGTTGAAATTGTCCATATTTTGTCTAACTGCATATGACACTATTATTATGTGATTTAATATCTCGGATCACATGGATAAGAGTGAGTGCTGTACAGGACAGAATAAGTACATGGAATATATTACCTTTCGTGAAAAGTTATTGTGGCTGATAAATTGCAGGGGCATGTTGTAACACAGCATTACAATGTGTCCCATGGTGCTACTCCTTCATGTCTCACATTTTCAGCTAGCTTGTGTCAAGTGTCAAATTTATATCTTATAACCCACAATAGTGATTTAAATGGTGTATATTTGGCATGTGTAGCTTTTATATATAATCAATTAATCTAAAAAAAATACTTAAAACTTAAAACTATTCCTAAATCGTGATTAAGTTCTCAAATCGTCCTGCCACTTACACATGAAAAATGTGTTGCTATAATACAGTTGTATACATTCTTGCTCAAATGCAACTATGTGAAATCCTCACATTTCAACAAGCCCCTGTTAGTTTGTGCCCTGGTCTTCCATCACAGAAACATATCAAAAAATCCACACATTGTAAATAAAATTTAACAATAGCAGCAGTACCAGGTGAAATGAATGGAGTATTAACCCACGCACACAAAGCTCCAACAAACCCCAAGGCACAAGCTACAGTGCTCTATAGACACTGACAAACCTTAAAGGGTGACATGAAAATAAACTAAACAAAAATATTCATATACCCCCTCACAAGTTACCATACCCACATTTTCTCAATTTCAAGTTGCAAGCAGATTGCAATTGTTCTGAAAAGATGACGTAGAAACACATGTAGGCCAGTCCATTCTAGTGGGGTACGTTTTATTTCAGTTCGTATGTGGCAAAACCCATATACGTGGAGCGTACAGTAACTAGACTAGGTTGAGCTGGATAAAGGTATCAATTAAGCAAATGAACAATGTCGTGCAATGTACAGTAGCCACTAAATATAATTTAAATCTATGATAATCTTACCTATAATAGCACTACTCACATTCTATTATGGAAGGCAATTAATACATGCACCAACGTAGATTATGCCCTGCTTTTGTGTGCGCGAAAATTACAGACTGCGATCCACCAGCCCCTCGATTAATCATTTCACCGGCTTTTTTCGTGACGTCATGATACAGCCCCCGCAATACTGGTGGAAAGCATGACACCGCTGCTCTCCTTTCAAAACAATTTTGCAGTGGGAATTTTCTGTTGTTCCAGAGAAAACATCGCGAGTGAAGGACACTTACTGCATCACAGAAAGCATTGCGGAATTATGTAACTCACCCAAATCACATATTTAACAGACTACAATATTCTAGATTTTAGTTTATGCAATGGTGCAAATGTATCTCAGGCGTCACATGCCTTTGTTCTAAGGAGATAAAATAATCAGAGAAATCTACATATTCTGATCGACTTGCATTACACACAATTTACTATCCTTTCCGGATTTCGTATGCATTATAATACAACAGGTATTTTATTCATTTAGGCCTATCATCATTATTTGTTCATAAATGTGGTGCGCTTTGAGTGCACACTGGCGTAAATGGAAAATAAGAGATAAATAAACATTATAACCAATTGATACTTTCTGACCTAGGTAGCAAGGCATTTCGTTGGTAACAGGAGCGTGTATTCATATTTTGGTTTGACTTGTTCTGATACGATGTCCATGTTCTGCTGTGTATTGTACAGTCAAATGAAAGCTCTCAGTTTCCTCAACTTTTAGCTAAGGAATTACATCATCGCTTTAACCAAGGAGCCTTTGACCAATCGACATGCATTTCTGAATTATTATCCCACGTAAAAGGTACCGCGCAGCACCGTTAGATCTTATTTCCAAACTTCATGGAAGCCTTCACCTGTATTAAGTCATTTGTCATGGGTGAATTATACTAAAAACAAACGCATTGGCGTTGCTGCACTCAAGCCGACCACCTTTACAGTACAGTGTAGGCTACGCAAAGCATAGTGTAACTTAACAGTAAAAGCAAATGGGGACAGTTGGATTTCACTTTCACGTTAACTATCATCTCACAATTATTAAAATACCTTACGGGCGGATGTAAAGACAGCATTAAAAGTGTAAATTACACATTTCTGCAGCGCACCAATTTCGCACCAAACCACAAAAACCTAATTGCAGTAGCCTACCCTAAAGTATAGGATTAGGCTACAGCTACTGACTGACAACAATCCAGTAGGTTGTTTGAACATATCTGTTGCCATTGCCGCAATGCTATACAGTAGCCTACTGCACTCATCAACAGCCACGAGTACAGACCTTCAAGGCACAAGACATGCAGCTTACAAACACAAAGCCAGTTGCACACCTTTAAATTTGACTTCAGTGGTCCTTTTGCAGTCATCTGTGTGGGACACACGACAATCTCGTCTTCTGAGTATTCTAATAAACTGCCGTCTTGCATCAGCACAGTATAAACATTTCGTCGAAGTCCCGTCGAAGCATCATTGTTTTCTTGTTTGACAGCTTGGACCACCCCTGGGAGAAGCGCTCCGTCCCCCACCACACTTGGCGCACAGACGCGGCTCCCGAGGATAGAACGCTTCGCCAAACGCCTTGAATGCATACCGCGTCTTTTAACAGTTTAAGCTAGTTTGTTATTGGCAGCCAAAAAGGTCGTTGGCTTTGGAAATTATGCAAGAAAATGTAGCCGATTGACCTAGTTGTCTAGATTACTAGCTAGCTAGATAGCCACTAACATCAGGTACCAATACCATTTCATTTTAATAATAAGCTATTTTAGTTTTTTATATTGGTTTAAAAAATGTAAATGAACGAACTACAGCCAGCGCAAGCACAAAAGGAGAGGTATCACACCGACCGCATGCGACTGAACTCAACAGACTGTTTTAATTCATGGTTCAGCCCCCTCTTTCAGCCGGCTACTGATATTTCTATATTCGACCTGTTTGTTTTCCTAGCCGTTCTCTTAAATTCGCAAGTAGATGAAAACGTGGCATGGAGCAAATTTATATCGGATTAAAATTCTATTTCATTTCACTTTGCCAAACGTTATTCACATCGACAGACTGACAAATACAAAGCCGAATTTGTCAATTCAGCTCTGTCGAAACCTTCCAACAATCTGTAACCCTGACCTAAAAAAAATTAGCAGCAAAAAACAAAGGCGGTATTTCTGACAACTCCTGATCCAGGATGAAGGTCCGTTCCGCAGAGAACCTCTTCCAGTCCATGCTTCTACCGGCGGGATGCCGCCCGTCAACATGTGCAGCGTCACGGAATCTCGGTTCTCTGATTGGACGTCGACGCACACGCCTCCACTGCTACTCGGGTTTACCACCCGGTTTACAGATGATATGTCATGTTCTCCCTCCAAATAGCGTTATCTGGGGAGAGATGGCGCAGAGATGAAGCGAAGCACAGTCGGTGGATGGAAAAGCAGAGCATAACATCACGAGATGTGATACATTTATGCTAGCAAATTGAATAACAATGGTTCTCATTCCCTCCCAAAATTTGTATACCCACAACTTTGCTCCAATGCATGTGAGGTCGGTTTGTTGAACGATCACATTCTACCTTGTGATTCCTGGGTTGGACTCTAGCTCACCAGGGCCCTCTACGGGATGAATCAGATGCTGAAATTGCATTGATGGATGGTGACAGTTAACTTTTTCCCACTTATTCAGAACTAGCTATTCTATTCAAATTCAAATGATTTGTCCTTTATGAATCTAGCAGCAATGAGCACCTGCAAAGTAACTGGAGTAACCTTTGCTCAATATATTGTTGTCTTGGTCAACCAGGGGTGGGCAATAATACATCAAAATCAATTTTGATACAAAATGAAAAAATACCCCAAATGTAACGTGTCAAATGTATAGAAATAAACTGCAAAATGCTGCGGCCAAAAATAAAGTACAGGATTTTGTGTTTTCAAAATACAATAAAATTAATTTCCTGACTCGGGAGCATTAAACCAGGGGTTCACCAACGTGCACTCCATATATTTGATCTATTCTTCCACTATAGTATGCGGTAGTCATTAATCTATACGGTACTCTCATGGGATCTGTCAGTAATAGGGCTATATGAGCTCAGTCCTATTCATATTTGTTAGTCAAAGCACATTGCCCCTCACATTCTTGGACAGTATAAATGATCATAGGTAAATTAATAAGAGAGGACAGTCTTAACATAGAGTTGTAGTGTGAAGCTGTGCTTGGAGCAGAAAGCACAGTGTGACAGGAGAATAAATCGAACCAAACCATTAAAAATTAATAGAAATCTCTTTTGAAAATTCACTGGTTAAACTTCCTCATCACGGAGCTCCAAAGCTTTCCATAAAAAAAATAGACACAAGGGTAAAAAAAGATCCAGCATGAAGCGTTTGATCAGCAGAGAAAGCAGAGGAATTCTGCAAATTTTTGCACAAGACATCTTTTGATGTCTCTATTTCTGGGCCCATCAAAAGCACATGTTTCCACTTTGCTCACAACAGCAACAGTCCTGAAAGCTCTGGCCTGCAGCCCTTCACCCCCTTACCCATTAACAGATACCATAGCCATCGACTGCCTGTCAAAACACATTCTCCCCCACGCATCTCAGCACCCCTCTGTAGAGAATCTCCCTGTTCTTCCCTTGTGCTCTGTGCCTGGGGGGGAGCCGCCAGGCTCAGTGCTACCTCAGCAG
This sequence comes from Conger conger, assembly GCF_963514075.1. Taxonomy (NCBI): domain Eukaryota; kingdom Metazoa; phylum Chordata; class Actinopteri; order Anguilliformes; family Congridae; genus Conger; species Conger conger. Next base: position 67,250,714 of record NC_083760.1, on the reverse strand, counting down.
GAAGTCCGACTCGAGTCATTACTCGTCCTAGAGTCATTGTACCGTACAACAGCTTTGCTGCCTCAGAGACACTGAGGGGGAACGAGATGAGACTCACGAGTTAGGCCCCATTGTTACATCGACACCAGATTTGCCTTCAGGGTGTGAATCCAATGGAGCATTAAGCATAAAATGCCTTTAATAAAGAGGGTCAAGTTACTGATTTTCAGACAGGTGAACAACCACCTCTAATTTACCCGCTCAGAAAGCCTGCTGTTTTCTTTTTTGTACACAGAAATCCCATAATTACTAAGCCCATATTACTACCTCTAAATTGGCATACAATTGAAGTCTAATGTGCAGTATATTGAGTATTGAAGCCTATTTGAGTCAAATTGAGTCCCACTTCTCTCCTTACTGACAGAGGCTCCTTCAACTTTCTTCACAGACTGCCTCTTCAGTATGCTCAAACAAACAACTTAACTTGTCTAATTCATTGTAGAACCAGTGAAAGTTGTATTACTTTATTGTACATTGAATAGTATAAATCAGGCTAGTATCAGGCTTGATTAACATGAAAGACATACAAGAAATGACAACTGAAATTTTCACTATGTTTCTTGGTGGTCAAACTGCTTTTATACTTACCTATTCTGACAAAGAAAAATAATGATCACCTCAAGCCATTTCATAGGCAAATTATTATTTCCTCTGAGTCATTGTCATAAAGTTGCAGGGTAGAGAGGAGATTCCCTCACATGTTAACAGATTTTGCCACAGTACCAAACCATTATGAGTAGTTCTTATCAAACCACAAAGTCACTTTCAATCAGAAATGCAACAGGGTTAGCGGCCATCTTATCCAAAAAAAGAAAAAATGGCTTGTGCTATTGCTCCATACTGTGGTGTGACTGGATTGCGTTACCTCAGCATCATTATATCCGGTGCTAGAGAAAGACTGCGAAGGGTTGAAATTGTTGTAACTGGGTGGTGATATAAATAAGTGGGAACAAACATCAGATTAGCCGTTACACTTGTGGCTCTGCATGATGTATTACAGCATTCAGAAAGCTCATGCTGAGAGACAGGGAGGAGCTTGCTGTACTAGCAAATGAGCTCTCTGCCCTTTGACAGCTTCACCTGTGTGCTATGCATGTGATGAAAACAAGGCAACATGACAGACTGTCATTGGATGAAAACACTTCAATTCATTCTTCTTTCTCCAATAAAACTGATGAAGGTACTGTACCCCAAAAAATGAAGTTCTTAAAAGATAAAATCTTAACATCAAAGATACACAAAGTGAAAGTAATCCCTTCTCTTCCCTGGTTTTCCTGTCAGGCTGTTGACAGGTTGCTCTTGCCTCTAAATCTCCCAAGCCTGCTCTAAGGGATATGTGTCACGCCATATATTTGGTTATTTTCATACAAAACCTTGAGGTTTTCTCCTGCTCTCTGGGGCAGCTACAGTAGCTTCAGTTATCAGCGTGTGATCTGACAGCTGCACTCTGGATACTGAAAGTGATTTTAACCACTGGAGTCGGGAAAAGAGTATGATTACTCCCTAGTCAGGCCAATCTTGTCTCTTGCTGGAATTTCAAATCTAAAGATGGTTACAATGTGTTTCCTTTTATTCAATCCAGATCAAGCATGTAAAGTCAATGCAAAACATTGCTGTGATTGCTCATTGTACACACTGTAATTCCCTCTGGTTGGGTATCTGTAGGCTGCTGACTGGATTGTTCACAAGACTATTGGCAAAAGAGATATATCTCACATACATGTTACTGTACAGGTGAGTCCAGAAATGTATTGGGAGGTGTCGGCATTAGTCAGAATTATAAACATCACATAGTTTGCTTTATTATTGTAGTAAACGTTTGCAATTACAAACCAGCAACAACTAATAGTCTTAGAAATGTATTGTATTGTAAACTCTACACATGGTGTGGATGAGTTCAGCTTTGTTGAAAGACTGAAGACTGTATAATTGCATCAAGCTATGAAAAAGTTGATGCCACTGGACTGGTCAAGTGTGTACATGTTATTATTATTAATATTATTGTGTCCATTGTGGGGCTGAACAATTCCTACCCTAATTTGGAATGTCCAACCCGTGTGAACCCCAATGTGGGAGAGTGTAGACATCCACAGTTCTCCGAAACCAGTGTGTTGCCAACTCTTCTTTTCACACTGCAGATGACAGCTAACAGCTTGCATAGAGAGGAGTCAGAAGAAAACCTTTCATATGCAGCCTAGACATGCAGTCCACAGGCACCTGATTGACCAACAGGGGTAGCTAGAGAGTGATGAATGCAGATGCATAGCCAAATGAACCCTCCCATACCCTGGGAAAAACAATTGCCATTTGTGCATCTCCCTATTGAGCTAACAGTCACAGTCAGCACTGGCACGGTCTGGATTCTCTCTGAGACTGTAGAGCTCATTCTTGCACCACAGCATGGTGTCTTAACCAAATGTGATGACATTTTAACCCTGCTTAACCCTGTCACAAAAAACTTCCAACTCCTAATGGAAATGCCAGCCAGCCAATGTCTAGCCAGCTCACTGTTCGCACAGGGGCCCCACAAGGGTGTATCATTTTATTTGTATACAAACAAAATCATGATTGAAAAACATTCAAGAATGTTATCATTTGTATAATGTTATAAGTATGCTGATAGCATGAACTTAGTTTACCTCCTAAAGAAGAGAGGCTCCATTCTCATTTTCAATAAAGCCTGTGGACAACCTGTTTAAAGAGGTAAAAAGATTCTGCAAAACGGTAGGTGGGTTACAAAGATGAGCTACATTAGAATAAAGATACAGCTTTGCAGAGATTAATAATAGTAATGGATCCAAGCAACAAAAAATGCTTACTGAACAACAATTGAAGCACTACAGAATGAATATAGAATTAAGCACCAGTTATCAAAGGGATCATCTATAAACTCCATATATATATATATATATTTTTTTTTGTATCGCAAATATGCCTTTATCTGATAACATGACTAGTGTTTTCACATGTTTCCATTAGGGGGAGCTACCGATAGCTACATCAAACAAGAACATACACTGCTATGGGTCTCTGGATAGTAGCCTGTAGTGGTTAAGGTACATGACTAGGTCCCGTAAAGTTGGCGGTTCAATCACTAGTGTAGCCGCGATTAAATCCGCGCAGCTGTTGGGTCCTTGAGCAAGGCCCTTAACCCTACGTTGCTTTGTCCCCTGCTTAGTCTGATCAACTGTAAGTCAATTCGGGTAAAACATGTTGCTGAACAAACAAAAGGGCTGACAGAAGGACTGCATATTTCTGGCATATTTTATGGATATTTCATGGCTTGTGCCAATATAATCGTGTGAATTTGAAGTTGTGGCAAACGACAATATCATGCACAAGGCTTTTGTAATTATTATATTTTGATGTTTATTGCTATATTTCATACAATTGCTATGGAAAAATAAAATATCAGTCAACAGACAATTCTACTGCTGATTGGTGTGATATGGATATCATACAAATACTGTGTTTTCCCAGCAAATTCCTACATTTATTAAATTGATTACTCTGCCCATGTTTTAAGCAACGATACTTATTGACAGGGTAAAATAAAATGAATCTAAATTGTTTTATGTATTTTTAATTACAGTCAAATACATGCAAAGTCAAAAGTTAACAATGCAAGTAATTCCAGCGACAGTATTTTTTCCATTTGTAACAGCTTCCCTTTTACGCCAATAAAATCGCTCGATGTGACGTTGGATCTTATGACTGGTTTGCAGAGACGGGCACGTGTAAGAGAGACGCCTTTATATTTGGAAAACGGCGTTTTCGGAGGTTCTGCGGAACGCTGTGAGAAGTTGGGGTAACGAAGAAGAGGTGCTGTTTGATTGTTTGCTCATTTAAAGGACAAGATGGTTGACTCATTCGTAGGAACATGGAAAATGTCTTCCAGTGAAAATTTCGATGACTATATGAAGGCTCTGGGTAAGAAATAGCCAAGTCCGACATGGCAAAATGTACTTAATATACTTAATATAACGTAACTGTCTAGCTAGCTAACGGAGTAAGCTGTTAGACTAACGTTAGGCTAACACGCTAACTGGCTTCTAGTGGTTTCTTTGGTAAATTACGTAGCTATTATTAATATTGCCGTGTTCGTTTTCTTTGAATGAGATCTTGACGTACATTTCCCGAAGGGGTTCGTTTTATTTTGCCGAGAGTTGTATTACGACGCCCTCTATAAAATCGCCCTTTTGCACGTGCTCGGGCACCTCTATTCCTATGGTTAATTATAGCTAACATTTGGCTAACCTTAACATTCTTAGCCCTTCTCATTCTTAACGTTACTATCCCTTTAAATGTGTCCGCAATTTACCGTTGGTCGCTAGCCAAAATTGCTTTTAGTTGTATGCAAACTGATGTATCGCTAGTTCAATTCCATGCATCTTGCATTTGATTTCCTTTGTTCGTTTTTGTAACGTTAGCTAGCTAGCTACGTTAGAGCTTAGAATGAATGAAAAGCGTGACATGATCGGTATCACGGTATGAAATCTCGGTTTTGCAGGTGTAGGTTTTGCCACCCGACAGATGGGCAACATGGCTAAACCAAGCCTGATCATCAGCGTGGACGACAAGGGAATTATCATTATGAAGTCACAGAGTACATTCAAGACCACCGAAGTCAAATTCAAATTGAACGAAGAATTCGATGAAACAACAGCCGATGACAGGAAAACCAAGGTGACTAACGCTAGGCGTCTTATCGCTCATTGAGTTTAAGTTGACTCCTTGTAATATTACTCATGTCTGTTTTGCAGACCATAATTACCGTGGAAAACGGCAAGCTCGTTCAAAAACAAACATGGGATGGAAAAAACACGTCGATAGAGAGAAGTGTAGAGGATGGCAAATTAATAGCGGTGAGTATTTTCATTCTGAAATTTGTTTCGTTTTAAATTTATTTATAAACTCATTGCTCGTAGTATGGTTTTGCTAAGGTACATTAGACTATGTCTGGACATTAAATATACAGCATTGTCAAGAGCCAAAGGGCCAGTGTTTAACAAAGGCAACAGACCAACAATAAGGCATTCACAGCGGCTACTCGGTGCTACAATGTCTGGGATTTGATACCAACGTACTTCACAGATGTGATTCAGCTTAATCTAAAATGAAAAGATAATGGCTGCTGTGCGCTTGTTTTTCTGTGACGTGCTTTGTTAGAAGTTAAAATAATTGCAGCTAAATTTCTTTCTGAAAAGGCAATTAACCTGGAAACTGTTTTCGTTCCAGAGATGCATGATGAATGACATCGTGGCTGTGAGGACGTATGTGAAGGAAGCGTAAAGCGATTCAGCCCCTGTGGTGGCTGAATTAGGACCTCCCCCATCCTTGCAAGGCAGAACACTGCCTTTGTGACACCAAAACCAGTATTACAACATGCACTGTATTCTGGAACCGTGTTCATCCAGTGATAACTGTTCTGGTGCTCCAAATAAAAAATAAAAAATAAATAAAATAAAAGTGCTTTGTTTCATTCCTTTCAATATGTATGGCTAGTAACTGTAGTAGATGACCACAATTTTCAGTTGTAGGTAGTTCATGGTTGTTTAGTGAGCCCTAGTATCCCGTATGCTGTTACCTAGATTTCTGTATGTGCTGACCAAGGACCAAGTTCAGTTGCTTCTGCTGTGGTCATAATGTGAGACTGGGGCACTAGAGCAAGTGATGGGTTTCTCCCCCCTCAGTCAAATGGGTACCTTTCTGGTTGAATTGTGTACAGTGGATGTTTTCTGATTAACTTCTGTTTTTCGTCTTTGCTCTCACTTGGCCCTCTGCCGGTGTGCACTTACCATCATTGGCTTATATTGTTTTACATGTGCACCTGATCCCTCGTGGACGCATACGTTCCGGTAAGCTGATCATATTCATAACTCTCATTGTAGATCAGATTCAAGTTACATATAACCTCTTTTGCAGAGGAGTGGGTCTGGTACCTGCCAAACAAATTCGGTTAACCGTGTATTTTTGGATGCATTTGCAAATCAGTTTGGCCCTTTCATTTGGCTAATGTAGATTTACTTTTGCCTGCAATGGCATCATTTAGTAGGTGCAAAGCAGAAACGTGGTCATTAAGTACATTCAGCCCATTTTAACCAGGATGTTGAGCGTATGTCAGGCTTACAGAGTTGCACTCCCCTGGATTGCTTGTCTATTATGATTAAGTCTCTCCACAGTTTTGGGGAATGCAAAATATTCTCAGCTGATAACATGCTGTTATAACCAAGACATATCTAGGTTCATGTCTGACAGATTATGCAATGAACATGGCATGTGCAGCTGTCTGTTTTGAACGCCTTCAAACCGAAATCCATGCTGTTTATAATTTTGATCTTTAAATCTCCAGTCGATAGACTTGATGCCATACAATACCGTATCCATTTAGCACGCAATTTTCATCTCCATACTTATAGCTATGCTGTGTGACTGTTTTCAGCGACCCTGGGAATTAGTCTTAAACCCAAAAAACCATTGCAGACTTTGTCCTGGAATTATCCCAGAGGGACTGCTCTTGGGACATGAAAGGGGATAGCTGTTATCCACGGAAGCAACTAGACCAGATGGAACTGTAATACTGTAACATCCTGTCAATGAACGCAGGTCATGTGTTGAAAACATTTGGAAGTTCACAAGTGCTATTGATAAGATACCATTTAAAGGGGAAGTTTACCCAAAAATGAAATTAAGTTAGGCTACGTTTCCACTTGCCAGGAGTAGTACATGTCTATCCAGATTGTTTTGCTGAAATTACAGCGCACCTCGCGGTTCCATCTTCGTATGATTACAAAGGGCCAAGAATTTACTATTGGGAAATTCAACAGTAACGTCCAGTAACAGTATACTTCCGCGGTTACAAGCATCCACAGACTTTAATTTCTAGAGTTTCATGGAACTACTACCGAAGTAGGCCTATGTCAACTTTGTTGCCTGTATCCTCACAAAGTCTCGTGCAGGTGGACTAATATGAAACATCTGTGGTGGTGACATGACATCGGTGTTAGCAACTTTATTAAAGCACATATAACAACTTCGAAAGTTATGCTTGAAATATTAACGAGTGTAATTTCTAAGGCAATAGTTACACCCATTATCTGAACCATGAATTTTAAACAGACAGATGGACCTGTAAGAAAACACTCTGGACGGACAGGAAATATATCTTAATTACATTTTTTGAACTACCTCTTTAAGGCACAACTAAACTGTTTCGTGGGGCAATGAGTTATTATTTCACATTTATAATCATTAACTGTTGGGACTTGGGATAACAATGTGCATATATCGGGTTATATAAAACAAATTGCTACAAGATAAATGTTTTTCTTAAATCCATCCATCCCGCATTTTTTTTTTTACATGGAGAAAATATTTTTTTTTGAAAGGACAACATTTCATTTAAACAGCAAAAGACGTCAGTCCTCAGAATTGCTTCTGTAATACCTAACAATTTCAAGGACAAGAAGGGCTGAAGGGCTTCCAAATCAAGCAAGTTTTGGAACAACCTGTCAAATTTGGGAAAAAGATACATCTATTGTTATTGGATAAATACAAATACTCCAAAATGTTTTATTTATGATATTAAACATGGGTCATAATACGTAAACAAAAAAGCACATAAAGCAGATTTATTAAACTGATATTCACTCTGAAGTGTGCCAAATTACCTGAATTCACCCTACTTCTATCTAATGTTAAGACTATAGTATGCTACTACAGTATTTGGAAATGTATGTTTACACTTGATTTTCACATAATCTGTTTTTCATGTGCAGTTACACACCCAACAGGATGCTGGGGCTATTCACCAGGGTGCTCGTCAATTCTGTAGCCCTGGGGTAGTTGTTTTTGCTGGATAGATATATCAGCTCAAATGAGATCACATCCTTTGTGTGACTTTGGAACATCTGGAAATCTCCACTCCTGATTAAATGGACTGTCCCTGCCCTTCCATTGTCCTCCATGACACGATTACAAAGTTCCATTGTGTATTTTCATTGTCGTGTCAACACAGTCAAAGATAAGGCCAAGACCAAGGCCAAAGGAGTCACACAAAAACAATCGTTTACTACCTTTTCAGACCTTTTCATTCAACAAACCTGTGTTTAGTGAGGTCTTCTTGTACAACATAACTGCACTAAAAGTAAACAATATTTTTATCTAAATAAAAAGATATTGATATTTTTCACTTGTTCATGACTATAGGCGTAATAATGTCAACCAGTGTTTATAATTGTATCTGGAGATACTTTCTGCAATCATCATTAATTCTCCTGTTATTCTCAGGTGGGAAAACCAGTTGGCTTGCCGGCGAGTCCACCACAGGAGAGTATATGCTTCAGCTGCAGTGCTCCTTACAATTGAGTGTGAGGCACAGTTGGCACAGTTGGTGAGTCCAAACTTGCGAGATAAAAAAATGTCTCTAAATATGTATCAGAATCTGGGCCAAGAGCCAGGATGGCACTGAATTGTGTCAGCATCTGACCCTGCGATGCTGTTGACAGTTATGTTGCTATGGCCACTGTATAGTTACACCAGGACTCCAAATCTAGTAATGGTGATGAGGGACAATAATATCAAAACAACCACTTCATCAATAATGCTCTCTTTATCCGCAACTGTTGCACAAGATGTCAATGCTGATTCTAGCATAATACTGTTAGACAGTATGGCAATTGTTTACAATAAACCAATGATAGCAGCAGTTTAGTTTCACAATCCAAAACACCCATGTCTTCTGCTACTAACAGACAGGGATTTATACCAAACTGCTATGGTACATCTTAGATGTCAAACCTTTAAGAAGGTTTGCCAATTTGTGACTCAAAGATCCTCAATATGCACTAAAAGGTTTCTCAACCAGTTTCATTTGGCAAAGTGCGGCTTAAATCTGTTTCGCAACTTTCATACATCACTATAAAGATAGCATTGGAACACTTGTTAACTATTCCAGGCTCACTGGCAAATTCTTTCACTGTAGCTGTGCTATTTGTACACATGGAAACCATTCCTTTGTCACTCTCAATTTTGTTGTTGCCTATGACCCTTTATCAGATACTGAGTAAAATGAGACAATTCATTTCATGGAATTAAAATATATTTAATTCAATTGTAGTGTATCCACTCTCAGTTCCTCTGGAATGTTTAGTTTGTAATGGTGTTGGGGTGCTGAAATTGAATCAAAAGGGTCTTGTTATGTACAAGCTAAAAATTTTGCAAGCAGCCACTGTGCAATACTGCAACCATAGCCTTGCCTTGGCATTCCAGTGTAGATAGATAACTTCGGTAGGTCTAATTAATTCCAGTGCAAGGCCTTGTGTTCTTTCCAAAGTATGAATCACTCCACTTTAATGTGGTAAGCATATTCGTGTCCTGAAAAGAAAATGCAAAAGAGCTTTTACAAGCTCTAACCTTTCTCCCCCTCCTCTTCTACCCATAATATCTTGTGATTTCTAATCCTCAACAGAGCCTAAATCAGGATGCAGTTTGAACAATATGAATTAAAAGTAATTTGGCACCCTGGTGAGAAAGAAATGTCTGAGAGGGATGATAAATGCCCTGGGAATTCTACCATTTTCTTGTCAGAAAGAGTTCAAATCCTTTCTCTCTAATCTCTAAACCAATGACCTTAGCTTGGGTTCATGTTGAACAACACCAAAAATATTATTGGCATATTGTGTAAGTATATGTAGTCCATTGTCTACATTGTACCTTAGAGTAGGTACAATTTCTCTGCCTATTGCAAACCGTGGAATCAGAGTTGGACATAGCAATTATTGTAAATATAATTATTTAAAGTTAAATTGGCAATAACATTTTACTTAATTTACTTAATCTCAGTCAAAAGGAACTGTATTGTGTCATTTCATCACTTCCTGCTTCATTAGAGCATAAAAAATAGGTAACAAGCATTAAGAATCCCTTTGTCATCCATCAGCATGGGAAAAACCAAAGAACTGTCAATTTAAGAGACAGATGCTAATTGACGTCACAAGCCTGGTAATAATAAAAATAAATAAAAAATGCAATGTTTAAACATATCACATAGCAGTGTAAGGGAATTAATAAAAAGACAACATATTGAATGGTTGAAACTTGAAGAGGATGCAAGTGCATATTGTCCCCACAAACAGTGAGGAAGATGGTGAGTTCACAGTTTAAGAATTGATTGAGATTGGCTGCATCTTGGGATCACCAAGTTTCAAATAGAACCATAAATTGCCACCTCCATACCAACTGGACACAATAAAAAAAACCAAGTGTGTGGAATTATGACTGGACGTGCTACAGTATGGTCAGATGAGGTAAAACATTTTGCCATACACACCATTAACATGTTTGGCAGCAAAAATACCTACTGTGAAATATGGAGGTCATTGATGTTTTGGGGATGTTTTGCTGCGAGTGGTCCAGGGGCACTATTTAAGATCAATGGCATAATTAATTCAATTCCCAGCTAGGAAGATGAGACTTGGTCATTGGTTCAGCAAGACTCCAAACATACGTACATCAAATTCCACACAGACAATCTTAAGTGAAAACAATATCCATGTTCTGCAATGGCCATTGCAGTCTCCAGACTTAAATCCCATCTAAAACCTGTGGTCTGCACTGAAGTGGGCATTCCATAAGCATAAACCCAAGGATATCAATGATCTTGAAAAGTTCTGCATGAAAAAATGGTGAAAATTCTCACCAAATGTGTTATAAAGTACATTACTTTACACATTTTGGAAAATAAAATCAATGTCAAAAACTATTACTTTTTAGTATTTCATCCAACTCTTTGCTTAGTTACAAACCCTGTGGTGTAATTTCTGTATTATATTCATAGTTCACATTTGGGTGGAAATAAACAATTCATAACTGTGTGCTAACAGGTTTACTCAGCTGGCCTAACCCCACCATGCAGGGCTCTTGTCAGTACATGATGTGTGTCATATGTGTCAGTGATTGAATCTGTAGTACCACAAATCTGAATATGAATACCCTGCATTTTGTTTTTGCTTGAAATCCAGAATGTTTTACACAGCAGGATAGAAGAGAAAGGAAGGGTTTGTCTTGCTTGCACAGTACCAATACTGTAGTGTAGGAGTTGGAATCCAATGCATTCGGGGAGCCTGTTCTTGATCCTGTGAATTTATGCTTGCATACCAAAACACAGCCTCAAAACAGCAGCTAACGAATACTCACTTGCAGACATATTAACTCAAACACTATCACAAATTTCCAATCATGATATAATATTTTAAAAGGGATATGGATATGGGAGATTAATTGTAAAGTGTGACTAAAAGTGTTGCTAAACAGACAGCTCTATGTAATTTAAAATCCTGTAAAGTGTGGTATGGTGTGATTGTTAAGTAAATACAGATTACAGGTAATCTGCAACATTAGGACACACAGGTTAACAAAAAGCAACAAAAGCACACTGTCAATGTCAATATAACCTTATACCATTTTTCTAAACACACAATCATGCCACTTCCTATAAAACAATGTGAGTGCACACTAATGGAAAACTTAGTTTATTGAATAGTCCTGTGGATTATAAAACAGAAACAGTGGGAATGCACACACTCTAGTATACTGCAACCAACACAATTCCTCACCCTGTGTCCTGGTTAGCCACACACAAACTACTCGTGACAATCCACTGGGAAAAGGAAGTTCTGCTGTATGCTTACCCTTCTTTAGGTTTGTCACTATATAAAGCTCTTTTGTCCTGCAATGAACAAAAGTAGTTTCCCGCATTTTGAAGTAAATCTAGAACAAACGGGTATATTTATTGATTTTAATGTATTCATTCAGCAGACACCTTCATCCACCGGAGTATTTGTTTACATAACCAAATATTTACTTTGTTAGTTACCTCACTCAAGGGTTCACAGTGACCCCAGTCTGGGACTGAATTACTGAAACCAGCAACATATTGGTCAATTCCTGTTGTAGACTGCACACTGATGTCTCTGTGCTAGGATATACAATCAAAATGGGAAATGATAATGCATTGTTCTTTGTAAGATTCCTGTAAATGATATGATATGCAATGAGTTTGTGTTCTGGTCTGATCTGGTCACAGTCTGAGTATCATCATCATACCCCCTGTCCTCAGAGAGTGCACAAATCTAATGCCAATGCACAAATGGCCCAGCAGTGTGAAAGGAATGAGACATCATTTATAAACATCCCCAATTCTGTCAAAGCTATAATATAATGTTTTAATGCTCCTTACTCATTTTAGTGAAATAAAAACAGGTAGTAGGTACTGAAAAGCCAAAAGGAGAAATGAGCCTTTTCCATGCTAAAGGGTAATACCTAGACTGATCCCAGAGACATTTACACTTTTCTGATGGACAATGATGCAGCAGCTGAATGAGATGAAGCCAGTTGAAACATTGTGCCACAGCTTAAGCCAGCAGAATGTCTGTTATATGTAATTGAAATATTTCAGTGGCGCCTGGGCTGAAAACTGGCTATCATGGAAGAATTTGAAGTTCTCAGTGAAATAGTGAGACTCACTGGTAAACTCATTGGACGCGTGTGTGTGTCTGGGGGAGTGGCAATTCTTTTGGGGGGGGGGGATACCATATGTTCAGCAAAATGTTGAACATTGCTTCTCTTTTCTAGAATGCTGGGGTGGTGGTGTGAACATGTGTTGGCCAATCAGGATGTAGTTCTGATACCCTTGAGTTCAGGCCCAGCCCAAAGACTGTAGCTCTGTCATGACAATGCACAGCTGCGCATAAAACCAACAAGCAGATGTGAACACAGGGTCAAGCATTTTAACTGACCCAGGGACTCTTTCACATGGACGAGTTTCCAGCAAAAAAGCAAAGGGAGCCTTCAGAAAAGAAAAGACTAAAAATCTACATGGGACAGCACAGGAAGCCATTACTCACTCAGCAAATGCATTATCCAGAGTAACATACGTTGTACGCAGCTGGAGATTTGCTGAAGCAACTCAGTTTCACAGCCTTGCTCAAGGGTACAACCAAGTTACCTTTATTATCTTTTATCTTTTCTTGGTTCTGAATTAGCAGCCATTTGGTTACTAGTTCAGTTAGGGCATCTAACTGCATTAATGAGGATCCCAGCAAAATATTATAACATTTATGGATTTATGAAACTATGGATTTCAACTGATTGTAATGTAGCAAAACAGACAGCACTATGTAATATAATGATGACCACACTTGCATCACATATGGCTGCAGTGAAGCATGATCTCTTATTTGAGGAAATGAAAACAACTGTATTTTCTAACTGATTATCCAATCAGCTAATTGTGTGCCAGCAGTGCAATGCATACGATCATGTATATACGGATCAGGAGCTTCAGTTAATGTTCAAAAAAATGTGATCTAAGTGACTTTGACCATGGAATGATGAATGAATGAATGAATGAATGTTGGTGGAAGGCAAGGTGGTTTGAGTGGATTTTCATGCACACTAGTCTCTAGAACTTGCAAAGAATGGTGCAAAAAGAAAAAATGCAGTGAGCAGCAGTTCTGCAGATAGAAACGTCTTGTTAACGAGAGAGGTCAGAGAATGGCCAGACTGGTCAAAGCTGACAGGAAGGTGACAGTTACGCAAATAACCACATATTACAACAGTGGTATGCAGAAGAGCATCTCTGAACACACAACGCATCATAACTCTAAGTGGATAGGCTACAGCAGTAGAAATATAAAAAATAAGTCTAATAAATACCTAATAAAGTGATTGGTGAGTACAGTATACATACCTTTTATGACTGACAATCTCCTGCTCTGTTTAGTCTGCAGTTCTGAGACTATATGGTTTATTTCTTATTTTAAATAAGGTAAACACTGACATATTTGTTCAGAAATGTTGCTGAGGAGTAGGTTCATACCACACAAGTAGCCACACACGGTTGTGCCACACAATACAACGGATTTGTCCTGTGGATCCTGTGGTGTGGTGGAGCCACTGAGGGATGGGAACATGCTGGCTCTTGCCTGAAAAGCCAAGTTGGGGGTCTATAGCCTTCTTTTTTGAAAGATGTTCAGAGCCTCAAACTAAATTAATGAGTTTAATTAATTTTTTGGTGCTCTGTGTGAATTCCGACGTGCTGCGAAGGAAAAGAATAGCAGCCTTCCTCTGGCCGTCTTCAGGTTTTTATTGAGTAAGGAATTTTTCAATGAACTGGGAGAGTCTGAAAAAGATTAGACTGCAAGAGTCCTGCACAGATCAGGGTTCACTCCATGTCACCCCTTCATTTTCCATGCACAATGACTGGTATGATGCTGTGAGAATATCAGCCTATAACATATTTTTACATGCAGATAGTTGGTCATTCCTTAAAGCATATTTCTTTCTGGGCTATCAAAAGACTAGTTGTAAACTTGTTGGTAGCCCTCGGAAGACAGCTTTTGGCACAGGTCACTAAAAAATAAAACTGAAGACTTTCCCCTTTTTGCTATATTCACTAATAGCCAGTTGATATTCCCCCATCCCCCACTACCATATATAGCATGCCAGATACAGGGAATTTTTTTGAATACCAAATGTTTAAATTTCATTTAAACACATTTCTATGTATTTTGTATAGGTCCACACCCACAATGGGCATTCCTGACAGAGGACTGAATTCTGAAGTCACCTGAACACATTTCTGTGTGAGTGCACATGTGAAGGCCACCTGATATTTTAACACCAAAACATGTCTATATATATTAGATATATTATATGTACCTATATAGCAGAGGAGTAAATGTCCATAGAGAGCATGGTAATATAATAAAGTGATTGCATTTGCCTGGCCTTCACCAGTCAGATACTTTCTCCCCTTTTGTGTGAAACAGAAGACCTTTCATGGCCAAACATTCCAAGAGCTGAGAATAAGGGCTCTGTGATAAAGAGGGACAGAAGAACCACTGAGGAGAGAGAAAAATGCCAGTATTTACACTGCTTCTTACAGACATACAGATTTGAATCTATCTATCCATCTATCATCTATCTATCTATCTATCTATCTATCATCTATCTATCAACCTGTCTATCAACCTGTCGGCCTATCTGTCTTTCTGTCACAAGATGTAGAGTGACAGAAGTAGAGTGGCTGTGATTGGATGAAGTGGTTGTGTAGATTGTGCCAATCAGCAGCTCCCAACCAAAGTACCAGCAGCAATGATATATTGTGTGCTATGTATGTCTAGTTTAGGATTATGACTTGGTTGAGTGTTAACTTTGACTATAAAGCACAGGCCTGGGGTACAGTATGTATGCAACAGTGGGGCTGGTTTAAGACAGCGAGTGAAAGAGGCAGTCATTATTCTGGAGGTGGGAGCAGATTTTCAGGTCGCTACTGGAAAAGGCCCTGACAACAACAAATTGCACTGGTGCTTTTTTTTTAACCAAGGTTTTTACCGAGAAAAGACGCTGCTGCCCTCCTGTGGTACATTCACAATCATGCGCCGAATAGCTTCCAGGCAATAAATGAGTTATTTGGAGTCATAGCTAATTTCATTATAATTGCACTATACACTAAACATTAACTAAAAGACATTAAAAATAATACTTTTCATATGATCTACAATAGATATGAACTGCTCTGTAGTATTCTTGCGTATATTGTGCAATCTCTAGATTGTAACTTAATATAAACAGCATCTTGTTATTTTAGACACCCCAGTGAACAGACTGAACTGATGTTAACCAAACAGCCAACAACAATTTCACTCCTACGTGATAGCTGGTCTGAACTAGTCAACCAGCTACCAGCTTGAGCTGGGGTTTTTTTTCAGCAGAAAATATAGATGCTCAAGCCATTATTTCTAGTGCCGAGCATGCCACGTTGTGCAAAGCCAGGTCTGACACCGACACGTTTCATCGTAGGCTATAAAGAAAAGTGGCGTACCCTTCATGTACCTTATCGAAGAGTTTGCCACTTTTCGTGGCCATCTATTTTCAGCCCTTGCTTGAATTTGGCAGTTTGCAAGGTGAAGAGTAACGTTTCTTCGGGCATGCGCAGAATTGATCCTCGCAAACGTTGTAACGTGAATGCGTCAGGAACGTTTTGGTCCATACCAACTTTGACGTAAAGGTGTGCTTTTTATATACTATTTAAATAAACGCAGTTATTGCTTGTACTTTACCATTTAACCATAACATCTGAAATATGTAGTATCTAATAATTAAACATAGCACTAGTTATCATAATAAGAGCCCTATTTTGAAGACGGTTTACATTCAATGATCAAATTCGCCCCGGAATTTATCTGTTGTTCTAAGTGCTGGCCAAGCATTTAACATGGCCGACTTGGAGGAAGAAAGATGTAGAAGCGTTAAAGCAGAGAACCTTTGCAAGAACAAGTTAGGGCAAAGGTCCGGGCCAAACATCGCAGCAACTAAGCAAGGAGAGGAAAAACAAGAATCTGTGAACAGGCAAAAGGCAGCTGGAAACATGACGACCACGGAATACTGCGTAAAGTTGCAGGAGTGGATGTGGCAATACTACAGTGGGTATGTGAACTGGCAGGGCTGGATGACGACGTCTACGTATCCTTACTATCCACCGCAGACAGGGAGTGAAGCCCCTACAGTGCCTTTTTGGGGAACGGGTCAGTCATCTTCAGATATTCGCAGTTGGTACAACAACCAGTTTAATTTCCCTGTACCGTCCTATTTCGCGACGAGTCCTAACCCCGGTGGTCAAACTGGAGAAGTGACGGCTGGAACCACTCCCGTGTCCACCGAAAGGCCTGTGCCACAGCAGCAACAAAATGGAAATGTGCAACAAGCAGGTAACTAATTTCTGTTTTATGTATCCTGCTATAAAGGCCTAGAATATCAAAATTGTCCGTCTGTTCGTCTGATTTCCCTTTGTAACGGTGTCTGATAAAGCAAGTGGCTATGACGTTAAACCTTGTTTTTAGCAAGATACAACTCGGTGTGCTTAAATGATTTGAAATGTGATTTCAGTGGCAGACTTGTCTCTACTGAAGTTTTGTTTTGCTCATTTCAGGTCGGGAATACATGATCCCTTCTCCCCTACAGAGATTCCTTGCTGAAATGCTAGATTTCTTCATCCTTTTCTTCATCAAAGCAACTATAATACTGAGCATTATGCACTTGAGTGGAATGAAGTGAGTAGCCTATAAGATAATGTCCCATTTGTTCTATTTTACATCTGTTTTGGTGTGAACTCCAAATTTGTTTGAATTTTGGAAGTTTGCAGCAGTCTATTGTGCCTTTCATCTTGTATCCTTAGAGATATTTCCAAATTTGCCATGCATTTTATTGTGGAAGAAATAGATGAGGACACTTCTATGGAAGAGCTACAGAAAATGATGCTGGTGGCTCTGGTTTACAGGATACTGGTCTGCTTCTATGAGGTGAGTTGAATCTTTGAGAATTAGACCTTTCTTGAATTTCCATTTTGTTAATGTGGATTGTGCCTTTTTAATAATAAATGGGATGTTTTGTTCACTTCAAATTTTGCAACAAAAATTCAATCTGGGTTTTTTAAGGATGCTGAGTACAGGAATGCTATTCATGCTGTTTAAGAAATGAATTAATAGTACTTCTGAACTCAAAAACACCCAGCTGAACTTTTGCAGTAAAATCTGGTAGGGTTGATCAGTGGCCCTGATTAATTTGCCACAGAATGACCCAACTGAGTGCTTATTTTACTCACAAGTAATGGGCAGTCAATTTGGTCGGCATGGACTTCTACTTCAAGCATTTTACGGGAGAAATGTGGAGAAAAAAAATAAATAATTCTATATACAGTGGGAGCAATAATTATTTGATCCCTTGCAGATTTTGTAGGTTTGAGAGACAGAATATCACAAAATAATCCACAATAACAACATCATATGAATTTTATAAATTTAATATCATATTTTCACATGAAATAAGTATTTGATCCATAGAACAATAGGACTTAATACTTGGTGGAGAAACCTTTGTTGGCAAGCACAGAGGTCAGACGTTTGTTGTAGTTTTTCACCAGGTTTGCACAGATCTTGGGAGGGATTTTGGTCCACTCTTCTTTGCAGATCCTCTCCAAATCCTTAAGGTTCCGAGGCTGTCGCTTGGCAACTCGAAGCTTCTGCTCCCTCCACAGATTTTCGATGGGATTTAGGTCTGGAGACTGGCTAGGCCACTCCAGGACCTTAATATGCTTCTTTTTGAGCCACTCCTTTGTTGCCTTGGCCGTATGTTTTGGGTCATTGTCATGTTGGAAGACCCAACCACGACCCATTTTCAGTGCTCTCACTGAGGGAAGGAGGTTGTCGCCCAAAATGTCTTGGTATATGGCCCCATTCATCCTCCCCTCGATACGGTGAAGTCGTCCTGTCCCCTTAGCTGAGAAACACCCCAAAGCATAAGGTTTCCACCTCCATGCTTCACAATGGGGATGGTGTTCTTGGGGTTGTACTCAGCATTTCTCTTCCTCCAAACACGGCGAGTCAAGTTGATGCCAAATAGCTCTACATAGCTCTAATAGCTTTGCTTGCCAACAAAGGTTTCTCCACCAAGTATTAAGTCCTATTGTTGTATGGATCAAATACTTATTTCATGTGAAAATATGATATTAAATTTATAAAATTCATATGATGTTGTTATTGTGGATTATTTTGCGATATTCTGTCTCTCAATGTTAAAATGTACCTATGATTAAAATTCTACCCAGTTCCATTCTTTGTAAGTGGGCAAACCTACAAAATCAGCAAGGGATCAAATAATTATTGCTCCCACTGTATATGTATATGTGTATATATATATATATACTCACACACACACACACACACACACACACACACACACATTGTGGGCAGGTTGCAGAGTTGAACTGGAATCATTATTCCAATAACCAATAGGTTATGCCTGTATTCAGTGTTTTGCACAGTTTAGATCATAAAATTGTTGTTTGCATTTATATTTAGGCATTTATCTTATCCAGTCACTTGCACAGCTTACATTCTTTATATACAATCCATTTATGAGCAGTTACACTTGGATATTTAGAGTTGTGTTTTGGCTGTGCCGCTGTACCCTTGAGGAACCTTGATTGTGACAGTTCAGGTTCCTCAGCAGTATGATGGCACTGTCCCACCTTTTTCGCAAGCTTTGATCTCTAGTCATTAAAATACACTGCTGTCATATCCACCTGACATAAATGCAAAGCTGTTTATCAAAGATATTGCAGATAAGGGTTTTTGCATGGCTCAACAGCTGCCAGTCACAAGTCTAGTCTCCCAACACCGCTGTGCTCTTGTGTCACAGATCATCTGTATCTGGGGAGCTGGGGGAGCTACTCCAGGGAAGTTCCTCCTTGGTCTTCGGGTGGTCACATGTGACACCTCAGTCTTGGTCCGTCCCAACCGGGTCCTGGTGGTACCTGCATCCAATGTCACCCTCTCTGCGTAAGTAGCGATGTTGTGAGATCAGCTCTTCCTAAACTGTTGATGGTTCTCTTTGGACATTATAACCGACAGACATAAGCATTTTTTCACCTTCTGTAAGTCTTATGGTTCATACAAGTTCTTCTCCTCATTTTGAACTCTGGCAATTGCAGTTTGGTATTGAGGCGCATTGTGGATGTCAGCCAGATACTATGAGATCCTAAAAACCCACTATTATATTTCTGGTGATTGACACATACTGCCATTTACATTATTCTTAAGTTTTGATGATGATAATGGCTAACCATAAACAAAGACAAGCATATACTGTTATCTATTGGTGCACCCATTGACATCATTGTGTGACTAAAATGTCTTGTTATGCAGAATACTGATGTTGTTTGCATTGACTGGCATTCTAACAGCCATTAATGGGGCGACATGGTTCTGGCAGTAAGAGCAGTCGTCTGGCAGTCGGAGGGTTGCCGGTTCGATCCCCCGCCCGGGCTGTGTCGAAGTGTCCCTGAGCAAGACACCTAACCCCTAAATGCTCTTGACAAGCTGGTCGGTGCCTTGCATGGCAGCCAATTGCCGTCGGTGTGTGAGTGTGTGTATGAATGGGTGAATGAGAAGCATCAATTGTACAGCGCTTTGGATAAAGGCGCTATATAAATGCCAACCATTTACCATTTAATCCTCATTTGTTAAGTCATGACTTTGATGAGCATTCATACAGTTGCTTACATTTTTTTACTTCAAAAAATGTTCAAAGTACAAATACAAAATACAAAAGCCAGCATAAACTGTATATGTTCTGTTGGGAAAGTACACTATTTATATGCACATTTTGCAAGCCATGTGTATCATTTTGCCGCACTGTACTCATACCATACTGTACCATATAGGCTGAGTTCATTTCTATGTCTTATTTGAATTATGCAGTATTCTATACTTGTGGTAATCCAGGTGACCTTATCAGTAAGGAAGTTTGGAACCTTCAGAAATTCGAATTAATTTTTAAAGGTACTTTGAATGAAACATTTGGAATTGATTCCAATGACGGTTCATCTTGGGCCATTCAAAGTGTATGTTAAGCAATTGTTAAGCCTCAGGACTGCAGAGATGTTTGGTGGCTTAAGCCCCAGCAAGTCTGTGCCGGTATTTCTATATTTTATTTAAGCTGTCTCCCAGCACACCCTCAATGGTACAGCTGATGTTTCTCCTTCTGCTTCTAGATCAACGGTTCGGGCCCTCAACAAGAATTTCTCCATTGCCTTCTTCTTCCCAGCCTTCATCACCCTCCTCTTTTTCCAGCACAACAGGACCGTGTATGACATCGTAGCTGGCACCATTGTGGTGAAGCGAAACAGACTGAGATGACCATGTATACCAGCACAGGGTTTTGGCTCAGGCCTTGGGGTGGGTAGCTTGGACCGTGAGGTCCCCAATCTGCTTCAAAATGCTGGGATATTTGGGCAGGAGCAGCACAACCCAGACATCTCCAGGAATCTCTGAGGGACTGGCACCATGGGGAAAGGGTGTAGGAGAGTGAGGTAGAAACAACTTGCAACAGAGAATATTTATTGGTAGGGAGACTGCACATGCTGCGTTCTTTCTTGGACACACTAAAAGTGACTTTAGGTCACTGTTTAAGTTGTTCAACCTCATGGAACTTCAGGTTCAGTTAAGGCAGGGACAAAACCTTTGTGTCAGTTGTTGAGTTCATCTTGGCCGCAGAGTCAGTGGAGTGCTCAACTTCATTAAAAAAAACAAAAAAAAAAACAAAAAAAAAATTGTCTTCATGAAAATATTTCTATACAAGATTACAATAAAATGTATTTGAATGCTAATTGATGGAAAAGCACCTGGCAGAATAACAACCCGACAAAGCTGAAATTGGTAGGTAGACCTGTATGAAGGATCAGTTTCTTTGTTAATGCACTTTGAGTTTAACTCCTACACAGCAAACTGCTATTGTTGTCATTGAGAGAGACTTGCTAATACACAAGATTAGAAAAATATTATTCATTCGTTACTTAAATCACAGTTTACTTTATTGGATCTGTTTGTTTTGTTATAAGCCAAATGAGTGCATTGAGGATAAATATTATCATATTAACAACTTCCCGTTTGCCTCCTGCCTTTTATACTGACTGATTAACCGACAGTGGATAAATCTCTGGCATGATTAGACTCTTTAAGCACCATTTTTACTCCTGAATTCAAGCCCTGCCTTTCATCCAAACCGTGAGAACACTGCCTTTTAAATCCCCTGTGTTAACTATGATACTGCTAAAAATAAGATGAAAATGCCTTTCATTCAGTGTTCTTGCCAAGCACAGGAATGGCTTCCCTCGCTCCTTATCTACCGTCTCTGGAGTCACTTTGACTTTCTTACACGTACTACAACATTTCCTGTGAATGCACCTAGTTGGGGTTGCTGTCCTCTCTGGTTGCTAAGCAATACTTGACCTTTGAACCTCGTGCGGCCTTTGTTATTTATCAGACATAAGGCCCACCGTTTTGTTGTCAGCATTTCACATACCTTAGCAGGGCAGGGGAGACCACAAGCTGGAGTATTATTCTTGCAGCCGCAGCAGCAACGTCTTTGTGCCTCTGACAGATTAAATGTGGAGTTTGGAGACCAAGGGTTCATGAACCCTAAAATAGCTGGTGCTTTCGCTTGCTGTCAGTCAGATTTTGTGAAACGTGGTCATGGCATCGGCAGGAAGTAAGATTTGCCACAGTTGCAGAACTTATCAGTCAAGTTAATTTATGCTTCCTGTGTTTCGTGCAGCTAAATGCCAGTCAATATCCACTCAGTCAGTATCTCTCCAGTTGTTGATCTGTAGATGAAGTGGTCATGAAAACTGTTTGTGACCCTTTGAGATGGCCAAATATTTTTCTTTATGTCCAATCCAATTCAAAAATATGCTCTGTCCATGGACTGTCATGGAAAGGTTGGGGGCCTGCAGCACATGCTGTAGTCTGGAGCTCCACTGGCTTAACACCTCATCACTCTTATGCAGACTGTAAAATCACAAATTGGAGCTCTGCATCCCTATTGATTAATGATTATTTATTATACTTTGGTGATTTTGCTTCTGGATTCATCTTCCCTGTGCAGTATTGTTTTCATCAGGACAATTTGATGTAAAGTTTGGCTATAACAATATGTACATATTTTTGATTGTTCAATTCTAAAGATAAACATTTATAAAACAATTTTGATACTTGTGCAACATTACTATTCTATCTACGCATGATACCTTCACAGTTTCTATTTACTACAACTAATTCCACCCTTTGTGGCATGAGTGATACCTGGGTGAGCCAACATACTTATTTGGTCTTTTAGCACATGCTGTGTTCTTAGTAAATCAGTGTTTCTTTTTATTTTTTTAAACTTAAGGACTAAATAGCACCATGAATTTAGTTTCACTATGCACATGCTGTTTAATGAATGTCGAAAATTGAAAAGGTGTATATTTTGACTACATGATTTTTGTCATAAAAAGCAAGGATATCCATGTAGGATGTTTATTTATAGAAAAAAAGGATATTATATTGTCATCTACTACTTTCATATTCTGCTGTTCTTACCTTTTGTCTTATGTAAGTGTGATACTTATCTAATTTTGTTTATCTATCTAAATTCTGACTTTGCACTGTTCATTTTCTGTCTTGGTTGCCATACTTTTTATGAACTTGCAAGAAATCTTTAGACAAAGCTCTGAAACCTTGATGCTGAAAGACCAAGTTTCTACAATGTAACCTTACATTTTTAAAGTAGTGTCCATTGTAATTGAGAGGTCAATTAAGTCAATTTACTTTTGAAAAATAAATGTTATTTTATGTTGCATTACAGCACTGTCATTTTCAAAAATTAAAATGGAACATATTGACTTCTTTATCAATGTTGCATTCTTTGTGAAATGTTGAAGGAAATAAATTTATATTAATGTTACTGAATTAGGCCAAGTTGTTGTATCTGCTGTTTTCATGACTACTTGGTAGACTTCATGAGTCAGGTGGGGAGCCAGTCTGCTATAAATGCCCAGAATTTCATTTTCCATGTCTTTGCTGGCAAAGGACAGGTGCTGCCCTTACTGTTTACTCAACCAGTGAGTAAGAGTCAGCTTTGATGTCTAGAGCTGAGGACACAGTTGGCTTAATTGGGTAAATACTCTCTTTGGAACTCACTCATTCTTGCCAGGAGTCATATAGCAGTTGGCTGGGTCTGGAGCATGTCTTGCAGATACCGCAAATCAGAGAATTCCTAAAATTCTTATCCATTTGGAAGCTGGAACCTGGACTTGATTTGAGTCATAACTTCAAGGAGTCATTCTAGTTATGACCTAAGCACTTTGCCATCCATGTCTTGTCCCTAGATGTTTCACAACAGCTTTGTGAGTGAGTGGTCTGACCAAAAAAGAAAAAAAAAAAAACACCAGAGCAACAAGTGAAATTGTATGCACATTTACAACTCAATGCAACAGGATAAATAAAATAAATGCAGGCTCCTACATCCGTTTAAAATAGTGAGAAAGAAAACTGGAATAAACACATTTGGCTGGCCATGCAAATCCAAAAAAGGGGGCAACTGCAACCAAAGCAAACCAACAGAATGCAAAATACTGTTTGATCCAATATGCTCCCCTACCCATCTTCTTTCAGGTGAGCAGCCTCTGCTAGATTATTAAACACAACTTAAATCACAGAAGCTAATGATTTCCTCTCACACACGCAGTAAATGGAATGTTCACTCTATACAACATTATGGTAGAGGTATGCTCTGCTTAACTTCCCTGCAGGTATAATCGCTCCCCAGACATACAGAATGAGACTGCAGTACAGCAGGTCTATCTGAGACATGGGAAATTCAACTAAATTGCCATTCTGGTAAGGTTTTATGTTTCAGATCTGACAAAACCATAACCAAATAGGCAATAGTAGTATTAAATTATAGTATATGAAGTTCTTGCCATTGTCTTATTTCCGAAATGTTCTGTTCTGATTAGCATCTCAATTGAATTTAGAAAAAAATATAAAATTCTGAGTTCACTCAGGAAATGCACTCACCATGAGTGCAGCAGAGCCCAATAGCATAGTCATCACAGGGTTAGATTATGTCATCAGTTGACTATAACTAGATTAATTTGGATTCAGCCCTCAGCAGTAAAGGGTAATCTGAAATCAACCAGGGTTCCTAATTTCCCTTTAACTACCCACCAGCCTACACATAAGAGATATATTACATAACATTCTATTGAGTGGGGAATGAAGGAGTGCAGATCGGCAGCTACATTAAATAGCTGTTGGTCACAAATATTTAATGTAATATTTAATGTAAAACTATTGACATAAAAATACATTGTTCTTGCCTCACAAAAATACATTGTTCTGGCTTTAATTACAATACAGTTTTCATAATTTAACATTTTCTTTTTTCCCCCTTACATTTTTACATTCTCAAATTACTTCCATATCTCCAAAAGACACTTTTTATTATGGACAAAAAGATGGCAACCGAGATGTATTTTTTCCATGTAAAAAAGTTACTTGCAACAATTGGACAATTTCAGAGTAAATCATTGTATAAAGGCAGCTTGCCTATCAGTTGGAGTATGGAGATTGCGTTATCTCTGCGTTCTCCAGAGGCCATTTCTGACTGGTGCCACCAGTTGGAGGCAAACATCTGAAGTTGTAGTGTGCTGCTGTAGTCCTGTCAGTTGGACTGTGTACTGTAGTACTATCAGTAGGAGTTTAATGAATGCTTTGGCAAACAGTGTTTTTACATAAAGCTGTAGCCAAAGCGGCACTCCACTCTTCAGTGTCTATCACTGGGGAAAGAGGTAGGAGAGTGTCCTTTTCTGTCTTGCAATGGTTTTCTGATATGATCAACACTGCTGTCTAAAGCACAAACATATTGACAGGACCCCTGTGGATCCAATTAGACATCAATGTTATGAGGTCTGGTAGAGCTTTTTGAGAGCTTTCTGAGTGGGAAGCTAGAGATTCATAAGGATATGCTATGTCAGAATTCAATAAAAACTTTGTTCTGGTAAGTGATGAGAAAAAACAGCATTGTTTTTCCAAATATGCCATTATGAAATGGTGAATGTATTATTAATTTGTTTGCAAAGTTGCAATAGCTATTTACGGTAAAGGAAATAATTCACTGCTTGCTCTAGGTTTTATACTCCCCTGACAAAAACAAATACAAATCAGATTATACTGCCAAGTGCACAGTATAATTTGGGTCATTTTGGGTCTGTGGTACTGGTTTATAAGGGACCCATTCTCAGTCTCAGAACAGCAAAGATTTATGTTGTGATGTTATACCCAGAGAATTTATTATCCTTGTGTTTTATAACCAGGGCATTGCCAATTCAAACAAGTCTGACAGCTGGGTGGGAATTTAACTCTTGTAGGCGCCTTGAGACACAGGCTGGGTTTTGTATATGTCACCCTACATAAGAATGTCTGCTTAATGTGATGTAATATTTGTTGCAGTTTATAATTATAGTGAGCTCCATAATATTTGGGACAAAGACATTTTTCTTCATTTAGCTCTGTCTATTTGAAATCAAAGTGTAAAAAAATACCCTTATATAAAAGCTCACTGTAAATAGATAAATAGTTAAAATAGAATACTCACATTAAATATTTTTCTGAAAATAACAATTGTGAATGAACATATCCAAGATGAGGGAAATGAATGGTCCAATGTTTTCCTGCTAAAATTTTCAGTTGCATGCCAAGCCATCCCTTCTTGTACGTGCAATTATGCATACACACACACACGCACACACACAAACATACAGGTCCAGAGTCCAGCCCCACACAACAGATTACACATATAGGGTTCATGATACTCTAAGGCACTGTAGAATCGCAAGTAGTTATGCAGCATCAGGTGAGATGACGTCCACACAACATGGTTCAGAGTGAGAGGGAATATAACTCCAAATAATGAACAAAACACTTTGTGAGAAAAGTGGAAGCAGAGCTCTGTTTGAGCACCAGTGAGAATGGGATATGATGTGGTGAGTGCTTTCAAGTGTTTATAAACATCTTCAGACTGCATTTGGCCCAGTGGCTTGATTCTGCATAATTTCTGGAGATTATTGGTATTACTGTAATTAACACCAGATCTCCATATGCTAAAAGAAAATTGATTTCATTTGACCAACATTGGCAGATGCCCTGGTGCTGATGTGCTCAGAAAATGCTGTAAACCTGAAGGGTTTAAACAAGGACACGTCCCATGGACAGGATTACAAAAAAACCTAAAAAAATAAGAACCCTTCAGATGCATTCATTAGACAAGCTCAGTTGTGATCCAACCAATCCCATGCTTGCTAGAATCCCCTTGAAGCTGTCTCGCACCACTTGTGAAAAGGAACATTGTGTGACTGAGGCTTAATCATGATAAGAAGCGAATGAACCACACATTAATAAAAACCATCAAAGAGTGACTGCTATTGTGAACTGCCCTGTGGGCAAAATGGCGATGTGACAGGTTTGAGCTTGTGTCTGTTGCACAAGGTGACTAGTTCTATTTATCCAGTCAGAGTTAGGACAGTTATGGGCCAGTGTTCTGCAAAGGCAATTTAGCAGAAAATCTCAGACTTAATTCCTGTGTAATTTTGCACAGGCACGAAAGTGTATAGATTGTTTAGTTTTTTCTAACAGAACACAGACTAATTTCTAACAGAAATCATTTCGCATTCTTTAACATCATGCTATCACACACTCATTAAAAGTCTAGAAACCATTTCTCTGTTTCTCAATGTTGTAGTTGTGTCAGTTCCAGTAGGGTAGTAGTGCAAACACAGGTCACTGCAATATGTCTGACAGCCAGAAAAGGTCAAAGCCAGCCATTATCTTCATACAGTATATGATACATTTTCAGTCTCCATGTATAGCTTTTATTCAGAAACCTTTAAATATAATAGCAAACACCTGTCTGCTTATTACCAAACTGCTAATTTGGCAATAGGAAAATGAAAAATTATCATCCTTAATTTGTCTCATTAAGGATGATATCACCAGAAGTAAATTGGGTAGTAGTACCCTATAGTAGTATATTTCGTCAGAATACAATAATTTAGAGCAAATTTCCACACCAGGGGTCACTTTATTGAGTGCTGCGTAGTAATTGCTTTTGATTTCCTGGACTTGCTGATGTCTGGAATTTGCTGATGTTAGAATCTTAGAGATTTTGTCCTCTAATTAGGTCTAAACCTTGTGTAAAGATCTTGCCAGACACCTCTGGATTAGTGCCGATCTGTCTGGAAGTAATTAATTGAGTTGAGCTTTCAGTGCAGAGGATATGAGCTCATAACATCTAATCTGGGATTTACATTTTTCCTCTCAACACGACAGTGGGAATGAAAAAGTAATTGTGTCTTAAATAAACATTTGTTTTTTATATGTGATGTTTTATGATATAGCTTAAGTTAGGAGAGCTTTATGACATAAAGAATGTGTCACACACTGTCACTTACCATGACACATCCTTGAGACAACAGACAAGCTGGACACAGGGATATAGGGAAATTCTGGATTGCACCAGTGTTGTATTTATTTAGATTACCAATGGGGAGCGAGAGAAAGAGAGAGCATGACATTGTTTCCCCCTTCACCCTCACAGGATTGGGGGGAAATAACAAACTAAAATAATAAAGGCAAAATAAACCAAAACCCGAATGGTAGCTTTTCAGCTTTGCTTGCAGCTCACGGACAGCGGTTTCCTGGTCTCAACTGCCTACTGTGGAAAGAAGCACACCTTATAAAACTCCTGGACTGATTCGTAACGTCGTCCAGGTGTGTGCCACAACCTGGTTCCACTGCCATTTAGTGAACTCCAGTCACTTATTACTTTCTGATTACTCTCATGAGAAGCTGGCAGATAGAGATAGAGAGATAGAGATGGTATGGCATGGTCGATTTGGAGATTTCTGTGTAGTTTTGTAAATCTCCAATGTGGAGTGTGACCGGCAGTTCACAGTCCACAGGTTCTGATTTGTTGACCTAATGGTGATCTCTTTAATATTTATTTCTTTGTAACCATCTTCTGATTTATGATGGTCAACAACATTGTTTTTCATGAGACTTCTTTGCCTTTTCCAATGGTGATGGATGACGTATTTTTAATGTGTGTTACCACATGTATATACTCCAGTTAAACAGGAAGCCTGTTAATGCAGATGTATATGTTGCTAAAATGAGAGAACATACATTACAAATTTAAGAAAGTTTGGGTATACAGTATAGCTCAGTTCCTATATTATTTATTTTATATAGGCTTCTTTGCTCATCATTATTAAGGGTGTGAATCATTTTGGAGTGAATTGTATATGTGTTATAATTCATCAACATTATGTATACATTTTGAGGCCATTTTATGGTCTGTGTACTTAAACATAAGATTTACATTATATTCATCGCATACCCCATTATATACCCCAGTATACAGTGTATAGGCTGTTGACAGGTTTAACAGTCCTATAAAATACTAAAAGATTAATGTTATACTTACCAAAGAATATAGTAATAGATTTGAATATTTGTGGAAATGTTTTCGTATTGGAAAATAGATATTTTATTTGAAAAAATGTTATTTTGGTTGATTCTATTGAATCATTATCAAAGTATAATATTTTCCACATTTTCTTTCATGTGCATTTATTCTCAAAAAAATTTTGTTTGGTTATCTTTACCAAGGGTGAGAATAATTTTTTTTTATGTATTGAAAAATATATGCCTTTTTTTGTAACAATTTTGAGTTTAAATTTGGAATAAAAGAAGCTCATTCTTTCTATATGGTTGCTTTTTCTCCCCATTTTTTCCTCCCAAGGTTACTGTTCGTTTTCAAATGTGGCTCCAGATTATCACCAGCAGGGGGACTGTCTACTTAAATGTGCCTCATTTACTCAGGTCTTTACAGAAAACCTGAGCCTTTCCAGCCAACAGCCAAAATACAATCCATCTTTGCATTTGCATTTTACTGTTGCCTTATGCACAGTTCAATGTGGCTGAACTCTCTCCTCAGACTTTGTATCTGCGTCACAGAATTTCATGACAATGCCAAGCTCGTATCAGCTCTGAAAGAAAATACTCCACAAAACAGATTTTTCATACCTTTTCAGAGGTTATGATGAATACACAATTAATGCAAAATAGTCCCACCAAATTTGTCTTCTAAAATTTCTGAAATCTTGTGTGCATGCTTGCCTTGTAAGGAGATAACATTTTGTTTTTCCATCAGTCCCTTCAAATTATCAATGAAAAGCAAGCTATGTGCATCAATACTGATACTAGCTGCACCTCAGGGAGATCCTGACTGGGAGTATGCACTAGTGTCCAGGCCAAAGGTCTCTTTCAAGCTGGCCAATCATATCCAGTAATTTGGCCAAACAAATGCTTGCCTGTCCACCCAGTACAATAATGGTGTTAACTGCCTGCCAAACATCACCCAGGTGGCTGACCGATCCTTAAAATATGTATGCAAAGTTTAGTGTCTAAGTTGGTCCTGAATGTGTAATTTGGTCTGATCATCTTACAAATTGAAATGGCAGATTCTGTTTTTATTTTGATATTTAAATAATTGATACACTACAATGTGTACCCCTTGCCTGCCGGTAATGATACCAGTACTGAAAACAAATACGGTACTACTGGCCTAGATCTTTAGGTGTCCTTGCAGAGAGAGAGAGAGAGAGAGAGAGAGAGAGAGAGAGAGAGAGAGAGAGAGAGAGAGAGAGAGAGAGAGAGAGAGAGAGAGAGAGAGAGAGAGAGAGAGAGAGAGAGAGAGAGAGAGAGAGAGAGAGAGAGAGAGGGGGGGGGGGGGGGGGGGGGGGGGCTTAAGTGAGCGAGTGAGAGAGAAGCTTTACCGCAGACATTATTCTAGTAGTGGTAGGAGCTGAGACGTCACTGCTGGAAAAGGCCCTGGCAACAAGAAATCGCACTGCTTCCTTGGAATCCAATACGCCGCGCAGTGAGTGCATTTATTCTACACTGATATGTGGTTCTGTGAGTTGTCCTGCATGTGCAGTCATCTCACACAGAAGTGAGAAAATTGTCCTCTTTGACGAGAAAGGAATAATAGTGTATTGTTTTTAAATTGTTGTTTGTTCAATTTTATTTCTCAAATTTTTACTTTCGGAGAACTAAAACATAGAACTTACCCTGAACTGTAGCCTATAGGCTACGTGTTCGGCTTTGTAACGGTGCTCGTGTCAGTCTATAGGCTGCCCAAAACGCACAGCTATTGGACTGTCAAACTGAAGAGCGGATGTTGTGGGGATTTGTAGCTGAAAATGGAACGCAGACAGCCGCTGCAAGCGCAGGACAACCTCGCTATCGACAGTTCTTCCATCCTGCTGCTGCTCCCCTCCTCTAGTGGTTTTACGCCGTATTACAGAAAATACAGTAGCCTATTTCCTCATAGTCGTTGTTTTTATAGTGCAGTAGGCTACTCTCTGGGAACTATTCATGCTTTGCTCGGTGCAGCAGGGGGCATTGAGCGCCACTCACGTTTAATATATCGCATGCAAATCCAAAGCACGACCAGATCTCTCTTTTTTTTAATAAACAAAACGCCTTTGTATTTTTTCTTTTTTAAAGAAAGTCCCAAATTAGACAGTAACTAAAAAAGTAATATGTTACAATCGCAGCCGACTTCTTTTCGTAGGCTACATTATTTTAAAACGTCTTATGTTTAGCAGTACAATTCATATAACATACTTCTGAGCTGATAGGCTTAGAATGATAGAAAGCGACACGCGAGTGTGAATAGCAACGGATCGCCTACCTGTATAGGCTATTGCTCGAATTGCCATGATGTCATTGGTCTTGGTTAGCCAATAGTCTATAATTGGCTGTAGAGCTCATAGTAACCTATTAAACCATACTGTACAATAAGCTAGTATTGCATACTATTATGTACTTGGTAACGGTAACTGTACCTGTATAGCCTAGCCTAAGTATAAACCACATCATCCGTGTTGTGTGTGCAGGATGAATTAAATCGCAATTTAACAATAACAATTAGGTACCACAATGCATGCAAATTGCATACAATGCATGTACTCTTTCGGCAATGTCCAGACTCCTGAATCCTTTTAAGAGAAATTTGGCGGGTTGCTGCGGGTTTGTCGAGTTTGTTGGGAATCTGAGTTGTCTTTATTGTAGCTTGGTGTCAGGTTGTCAGCGTTCTCGTTTGCTGCGCGCTTTCTTCCATGATCAATCAGCCAATTAGCTTCGACTGCTGAGGCAATAGGTCGTATTTATAAGTACCGTTCAGGAGTTTTGTCTTGTGAAAAATATGCTATGTCTATGCCCTCCTGTCTAGGGGGACTGGAATCCTCGCTAAAGTTATAATATCTTTCCTATTTCATTTAACGATTCAAGCCATTGTGTTGTATGAATCTGAAGCAATTATATGATGTATGTTGTTGCAACGGGGATGCTTTAAATCCCAACAGGAGACCAACATGGTGAAAAAACGCTATCTGCTTAATTCCAGTTTGTACACAAAATAATGAAACTGTTTCCTGTGTGATGTTACGTTTCCATTTAGATCGGTGTAGAGCGACTTCGATGTAATACAAAAATGCAAAAAACACATTTAGCATGAATAAAGTGGCCTGTGTGGGGTATAGTAGCCTTCCATTTGGTGACCATATTCCATATTGCTGCAGAAAGAAAATGTGCATCACAGATACCCAACAATAGAATCATACACTATTTTAAAGATGACTCCTATAGAAACACACACAGACAGACACACACCAGTAGATTACTGTTTGTCAAAATGTATCAAGAGTGGTATTTAAAAAATTTAAAACAGAGGATTTGCCATTTATAAATTGGCTTTGATCCAAGGAGCACTTCACCTTGGGGTAAAAAGGCAAGAAAGGCCTCAGATCTGTGCTTGAATCTGAATATTCCTCCTGAAGATACAGATATTGTCATCAGATGAAGAGCATTATGTTTATGCTGGAGGGAATCCTGGCCTAGAAACATATGCACATGCACACACTTATTTCCTTCTCCCCTTTTTTAGTTGCGTCCTCTTATCCATTGTGATTTTCTGTCTTATTTACGTTATACGATTTTTAAAGCAATTTACAAAAAAGTTATTCTTCACCGAAAATACTATTTGAACTGATTTAAAGTTTGAATCCTGCCACTTCAATTGCCTGTTTTTTTCACATCTGTCTATTGACAGTCATGAGGATTGAAGCCGTGCTGTGTTTGGTCCCAAGGCACTGTTGCTTGCAGCTATTATTATTTCATTACGTTGTGCCTTGTCTGTGCTGAATGTGTGGAGAGTGGAAGGGGTGAAACACAGGGAGAAAGTGAAGGACCGGGCAGTGTCAGCTAAATCATACTGCTCCTCTCTGTCTGTCATCTTTTTTTCACTCACCAGTCCTCCTTCACTGGCGATGAGCCACCACACCTCTCACTGCAGCTTACTTCCCGCAGGGTTTCTTTGGAGGTGTTACAACTCAATAATAGCCAGGGTCAGCCCTGTGCCTTATCAGTCTTTTGATGTGCAAGAGTGACATGAGGCTGACTTGAGTTCAGTGGGGACACAGCACAGGCTGAGAACAGCTGACATGAACTGACCCAGATCAGCAGATGAATGAGCAACCTTGTGCTTAATTGACCCCTGCATGCAAGGTAAAGCTGTGCTAATCTAATTGGGACATGCTGTACCGATACTGATACAGGCAGCACAGAAAGTCTCCAAATACAAGCAAGAGGGAGAGATATTCAGTGTTAACTTTGGTGTAGGATTCTTTGATTTCCAGTTAAAGACAGCACAGGCCAAAACCAGCAGACTGAAAGTTTCCAGCCAACCTGTGTGAAGAAAGTAAAGATTTGTGTATTACACACAAAGTAAACACTTGTGTATTAGCCGGACATCTCTGTCATAGTCTGTACACACAAACTACTTTTGTGAGAATTGAAATTAGCTACAAATAATTCAAATTGAGTTTCATATTAAAACGAAATCAAGGCAGTTTGGATGGATTTGGATTTGACAATATTAACAACAATAACAACAGCTATCATTATTATTATTATTATAAAACATTTTAATGATTGTCATGTCTATGCAATCTGGTATCATGTATCTATAATGTATATGGAGGGTTAGAAAAGTTTATTTATGCTATCTTTGAGATATAGTGTATTGTCCAATACAAAAGGTAGAGGTATCTGCATTGTTTTTATCTGGTAATCAAATATCTTATGAAGTACAGATTGTGCTATTCTGCTGCTGAGAGGATGATCGAGTGTGATGATTCTTATTGACATGTATACAGTATATAGAACTGACCAAATAAATGCATTTGCTATTGTATTGTTTCACTTATCAGACACCCTTAAGTGGTACATACAGTAAGGAAATTAAAATGATCAGTACAGTCAATAGTTGGATGTGACACTGATGTATCACCATGCTGCTTTACAGAGGAGTCTTTATTGTCATAATCTTTACATTTCTGCCATGAATTGTGGTAAAAAACGGTGAACACACAGGACTTAATGGGCCTGAGTTCTCTGGCTTATCACATCATCATGCATTCAGGCATGTGGCATCTGATGAAATGGCATATGACTGAATAACTGAATGGATGAATAGTTTTGTTGGTGATTTTGGGTCATGATTTCAGTAGTATTCATTGCTCCCTGGTAAGCTCTCCAGAGTCATGTGTATACTCACAGTGCACTGCATAAGCTTGCCCTGCACACAGTTCAGCAGCTCTGCTTCAGTTCAGTCTCTGAAGCCAACCACAGGAAGGCTTGTACATCATACTTAAATGTATCTGAGTTAACGTTGTATAATACAGTATTGATGTTTTATGATGGGAATTGGTTTGAAGCACAGATCCCAAATATTATTTTTATCCAGGAAAAAATCTTCTTTTATCTATTACTTTGCCGACCCTGCCTGTTTGACATCATAACTTCATGTTATAGTAGTATTTCAGAATGAGTATTCCAGCTAGATATATAGATCAAGTTCGCAAGATATGCAAATATTTTACTTTTTAGTAACACACAAAGTATGCCTCAAATTAATATAATTAATATAAATAAATTATATACATGTGTAATTCATTATAATTCAGGGGGTTCATGGGGATTGGATAATACTTAATGCATAAACAGTGGGCCGATTGGCCTGAAAGCAGTCACTCTCCCTTAAAACATATTCAGCTGTCAACCATTACTAATCTAAGCTCTCGGGTGAATGTGCGTTCAGACAGATACTTGAGGCAGTGATAAAAGAATAAAACAACACAAGTAAAGTTTAAATCATTTGAAGCTGACTGGTGTATGGACATATGCAGTATATTACTCTAATGGTCAGAATAGGTGGGTGGGTGTGTGGGTGAGCCTGACACATAATCTCTAAAGTCAGATTTAGGACTAGCCTGTCTGGGAGCCTGGCCCAAGCCTCAGTGATTGCATAAAAGAACAGATGAAAAGATCCCCCCTCCCACATACAGCACTATTGGTTGTAGGCCTAATATATAGAGTATCTAATATACAGAGATGGCCTGTAAGGACCCAAAAACGTCTCATGTTATTCATCAAAAGAAAACTTTGTGATTGTATTTCATGATACATGAGACATATCTCATTTTACGTGCCCCATGTTCATGAGAACGGTGCATGCATTTCTTGTTGTCTTTCAGCCAATCACAACTCCCATGCAGCGCAGTTCACACAACCTTTATTAGTGAGGTAAAGAGAGCTAAATGCACTTTTCATTTCTTCTTTTGAGAAATGAAATGTTAATTAGTCCAGTGAGAGTAGGCTTATAGCTAGGAAGAGCCAGCAGGTAAGTAGTCTATTGTTTGGAGTGTGGAGGAGTCTTGTGGTCATTGCTAACAAGGACACATAAAAAACATGGCAGAAAAATGTGGAAGCCTATTACTGTATATTTCCAATTGTTTATATATTTTCAATTTCACACCTTTGTTAATTTAGCTATGTATATTGTTAATTTATAAAATAGAGTAGCCCAGTTCTCTTGTGGGGATCCGCCATATGTTTTTATTTAACACCTATTTTATTGTTTATCTAAAAGTATGCCCAGTTATTCCTATAGAGCAGGTAGGCTACTCAATGTAAGCACGAGGCCTAAATTATTTATCAGCGTATGTCATGCAGCATCTCAAAATCCGGTAGCCTCTCACGTTGTCTCAGCTCTCTGCCTCTGAAACAAATGTTTAGCACTCTACTGTTATCCTGTGGTGCCAACTCTTCAGACTACTGCGGGATCAGTAAAGCTTACACATTGCTTTTTGCATTGACAGTTATCCACGGGAATGGATTATTTTCATGTTTCTAACATTATTGACAGGCATTGCTGATGTGATAAATGCATTATAACCTCAATAGTTATTTGCTGAAGATAAATATTGGCTGAGTATATGTCTGAGCATAAAATTCACTTTGTGGCTCAAAATGTCTTTAGATTCGATGGCAGAATCAAGAAAAAGTTGGCAACACAGTAGTGCTCTTTAGGAGGCATGTCATTTGCCCTTTGGAGTGTACTCTTTAGCCCATGACAACGCAATGGGAGCACTACACCAAAAGGCCTATTAGTATTAGTTCACATTCATGTAATTAGTGAAATCTGATTATCGAAGGGGAGTGCCTCATGTAAACTGCAGGGAAAGGGCACCAGCTTTTCATCATTATTGTGAAACTGGCAATTCCTTATATCCAACTAAATATCTTCAAAAAAATTGAAATTTGTATTTTGTATTTCCTCTTTCCAAATACCTGAAGAGGTGCCTTTAAAATGTATTATTTGCACCTCACTACTTTGAGAAGAGATTAGGGTCCTGTCAGTCATATACAGTAGGCTAAGTGGAATATTATCTGTGGTATTGTACTGTAGGCCAATATCTATTGCTTAGATTATTTTATTTTAAAACGTAACATTCTTATTATTTTATTATATCATGTTTACTGAAATATATATAGGAGTATCTAATTACATGTGCTGTATAACTAGTATCCTGTAAGCTGGCAGGGTGGATGTCTGTTGGTAT
Organism: Conger conger; assembly: GCF_963514075.1. Taxonomy (NCBI): domain Eukaryota; kingdom Metazoa; phylum Chordata; class Actinopteri; order Anguilliformes; family Congridae; genus Conger; species Conger conger. The sequence continues at coordinate 67,214,203 of NC_083760.1, read as the reverse complement.
TTAAAAAATATATAAATATGTTTATTATGCAGCCATGAGGTCCGTTTACCCTGCAGCAGTTATACAGCAGTGCTGATACACAATGGAGGGCACCACAGTGCACACTGTCTGGAGTTTCCAGACACAGCAGCTGCCAGGAGTCAGAACTTGGCTCTCTACCAAAACCAGCACCTTCCGGACTGCTGGAAAATCAGATTTTTCAATAATTTAATGTCATTTCAGGAAAGAAACACTATCTCTGAACCAGAAGGGAGGCATAGTAGTAACCTATTTCTGTTTTCTTTCCCGGAATATATGTTATCATTCTCTGTGCTCTGTGTTGTGGTGTCTCCTGTCAGGTAAATATACACATGCTGTAGTGACGCTTACTGTACGCAGGTGCTTCGCTTGCATTCAGATTTTTCTCTGAAGTGGTCCTAAATACAATAAAATTAGACAAAGAGTCGCAAGTGTTACTTAGCTGGTAAGTAACAGGGCCAGGTTGCCTAAATTGCCTGTAAGTTTCACTACAGTTAGACAACTGCTCATTCTTAACAAATATTACATCTGAGAAGTGTACTGGGAATTGTATGCAAGGGACATACTGTATTATGCTCTTTCAGTATACTGTGTTGTATTGCAGATTGTAGAGATTATATATAGATGAAGTATAGATTACTATATAGATATAGATTAATGATGCACAGTGATTCTCAGATATGGTATATGTATGAATGTCTACTGGCAGACTAGTTTTTAGGATTGTGGATATTTTTCTTTCAGAGTTGCCATTGGCCTTGCAGTGGTTTCCCTACTGTAACTTTTTTGTCAGTAGCCTGGGTTACAACCCACCAAACCCACTACTGCATTTGATTTGTCAAATATAGGTGCAAACCCCTTAGTATTCTGTTCCCTTTGGATTGAAAAGTCTACACAATTAACTGCATTTTCTAACTAGGGCTGCAAAAAGTGCTTTAAAATTAATGCTTCTCATTCACCCATTCGCACACACTCACACACCAACGGCATCAGGTGAAATATATATTGCAGTACAACTGGCCCTAGCTGGTCTTGAGAAACACATGTAGGAGAAGCTGATGACATGCTGACTCAGTAACAAACAGGGATGTTTATCACAGGATGTCCTGAAAGATTCCCAATAAGATCACTTAACCAAGCTAAATTAAAGCCAATGTGCTTCCCTTGGCAAGGGCAGTGCCATATGTTTGATATATGCATGTAAACTACTGTGGGTTGTCCTTCATTCATTATTGTTTGGTGGATACTTGTTTGGGCTTACTTTGGGCTTCTATTTTGTTTCATAGAATTATTTTCTCCAGATGCATGTTGTCAAGTTCAAGAGGAACTATTCAGATTTGCCTGGAATTACACAGCTGGACTAGCATCCTAATACAAAGACTATGATAAAAACTTGATTAAATGATCCATGTGTATCTTCCACTTGCAATACTAGCATGGCAGTGCTGTCTGAAAACATTTACACTTAAATAAATAGGCAGTTATATGCTCATTCCATTTAAACCTATTTTAGTACTGTAATTCAATAGTAACTGATTCATATCCACAAAAAATATGAATGAGTAAAATACACTGTACTATGCATCATCTTGGCAGTTATGGATTAATAAGAGAAACTGCCCATGTACAGTATCTCAGCATTGCCTCCTGCAATGTGCTTTAGCGGTGTTTGACACAATGTTTCAGTAGTCTGAGAAACGGAAAAGGGTTGAGAGGCTGTTGGCTTCAACCCATAGTATTTTTTATTGTTGAAATGTAAACAGCTTTCTGTGGGCGCTCAATCTGGAAGTTGTGGGTATGCTTGAAACACTCAAATCACAGATAAGGTCAGCGCGGGGAACAAGAAATAAATGACCACAGCCCAGACTCAAGACAATACTTTGAACATATTGTTGTAAAATGCATTACTGTAAACTAATCATACTATATCTTATCTTTTGTGAGGCAACCCAGCCTGGATTTGTGCATGTGTATGTGTGTATTTTGGCAGTAGTTACACTAATTAAAATTCCCAGAACAACTACTGACCACCCTATTTAAAAAAGTTCTGGAGCTACCCCTGGATAATTCTAAAGATATCAGCTGGGGCATTCTGCATTTTCCCCCTCAATCCTGAATTAGATCAGTTTACATTTTTGTTACCTCTTTTTATGCAGTTGCTTGCAATATAGTGCAGTGTGAACATAGGACTTTCATTCTTTGTGACATGCATAGCTGTGTCGTATATAATGTGGCTTAAGAGGGTAAATAAGCCCTCTTAAAGAAAAGCAGCTGGGATTACAATTGTGGTTTGAACAAGAACCCACCAACCACTAACCCAGGACTGACAATGCAGACCCCTGGTCTAATGCTCCAGGGTGGCTGTCAGGTGTGGCGTCAGGGCTGATCTCTTTATTTGCCATCATGAAAGAAGGGGAGGGGTGGTCACTATCCTGTGTAGGTGTTGAGTAAATGCACTGCGGAAAACAACAACATTACCTGCACAGTGTAGGTGCCAGCATTACGAGGTGTTGAAGAAGCAGGTGTGTCTTGATGTAGCGGTATTCTGGCAGAGTGTCAGATCTTGCAGTCTACCATAAAACTCAAGGCACTGACCGAAAGCAGAAGTCCCTCGGGAGAAAAAAGCCTGGGAAAGTGTTATGTAACATGTTAAGTCTATATACACGCCCTGTCTGTATTGTGTTTACTCTAGACACAGACACACATTTACATCACACACCATATGCAAACACGATCTCATACACAAGCATGCATGTGCACGCACGCACACACAAAAACACATATGTAATGAACTACATTCTGCAAACATAGACTCACATTAAAAATATTAGGTCTGTGTTGAGTAGGATTTTTTTTTTGCTTCAGCTTTGCAGCATCAGGCAAGCTTACGTTATGCCTGTTGAATCTGACAGTATTATTAATGTACTACAGTAGATTACAATAAATAACTTATTTGCTTACTAGACACCCCTATCTAGGGTAGATTACATGGATTTACAGCTGAATATTCAAAGAAGCAGTTCGGGTCAAGAACTTGTCCTTTGGTACAACACTGATTTAAAACCTTAAAACTGCTGTTTACAGTTTTGCTTCTGTGACAAACTGAGGTCATTGGACAGATGAAGTGATACTTGTGCAGAGATGGCCTGAGAAAGCTGTTCAGGTTTACTAATGGACAGTGGAATGGCAACAATGGAATGCTTTCCCCTGGCAGAATGCTTTACCATGGCCGCACAGACAACTTTAAATGAAAGGTGCAATTTCGGACTTCTAATGGCCAAGAGGAATTGCAGCAAGAAACACCTGGACACATGTCTCTGGTATAATACGCCCCACTGGTCACTCCTTAGTGACTAAGCCTCTTGTCTGAGGACTTGTCCGAGTTCTGTCATTTCTGGAGCTGAAAATCTCAAGATTCTCTCTTTGGGATGACATCAGCTGTGTGCTGTTTTTAGATTTGGCCTATCTCCAAACATTATGGTTTGCTGATGATTTACTTTTTTTTGGTTGCCATGGGGATTGGTTCACCTGTTCTTTCCCTTCCATTTCACCATTTCAAACATTTATGAAACCTAAAAAATAGCAACGATTGCTTTGCCTTCTTAACCTTTTTGATTTAATTTGTATTTAAGTGTAAATCGAATTTTTGTAATTGGAGGTTCAGGTATTGTCCTAGCGGCTGAGAGAAGAAATTTGAGAAAGAGGACTCTGTCTCTTCCTTTAAAAATGCATTTAATGGACGGGCTCTAAAACAGACATATTCTTCTCGGGCCTTGCTGCGATCATTTCAGAGCTACTCTGAGCTCTGCGGCTCCTCTTCGTTCATTTCATATCTACCCTGGATTAGATGGTCATCTGTTGATTGTGAAAGTGGTTCCACTCCAACTGATGTAGTTATCACTTGTAGGGTAATGTCTTGTGATAGAGAGGGCAGGATGCTTCTATCAAAAAACATGGATCAGGTTTAAAAATGTATGTCTTTCTTTGGCTGACAGAGAAGATACGTTTTTCTGTGAAACGCTTATATTGTATATTGGAGTGTGTACATGTGCCACCCTACCTCACACATTTTCAAAATGACCTGCACACACAATTATGCTTGTGGTATGGATCAGCTATTGCCTCAGGTCAGTTTATCTGAAAGAGCCTTCACTTTAAAATGTCTTTTTACTCCACTGTATGCTGCAGTAAGAAAACCAAAACAGAGTTAGCTGAAGGTATCTCCTCTCACATTCACTCTGCTGCTTGTCTCAGCTAGCTACTGTAACCTAGCCCTGTTATTATAGGGCCACAGCAGACCCGCCCATCATGGGCGGCATACAGACTGACAGCTGGAAATGCAATTGCACCTACCCTGCTGTATGCCTCTGTTTGGCTGTGAGCACTTGCAGAACTTGTCTCAGTGAATAGCTAGTTAGGTTGTGCCTAGGCTCCCCTGGGATTGTTACAACCGTGGTCCTCCTGTAATTGTATGCAACCATGACTCTACTGCATGACTAAAACACAAACACAAACACAATCTAGCTCTCCAGCAAAGCTTTTAAATAGTGTCACACCTTGGTAGGTATATTAATTAAAAAAAGACAGTCCATAAGCTCTTAAAATTAATCAGTCAAAGTGATCCATTTTGCTGTTCAGTTTTATAAAGGCCTATTTGTGTATTTTCTGTCATCAGGGTATATGGAAAACCGCACTCTGCCTTTTGTTACCAGGGGCACGACCCTTCCATTAGTAACACAACAGTGACACGCTGAAATGTACATGCAACTTTCTCCTCTCCCCTCTCTCTCTCTCTCTCTCTCTCTCTCTCTCTGACAAACAAATTAGACCACCTGGTTTGCTGTACTTATTTTCCACATATTAGTTATGCTATGTATGTATTATGCATATGAACCATTTTAAATGAATTATTAATTGGTCAACTGCAGTAGTTTCTCACCATTAAGTAATCGACTGCAGTTCATGCAGTAGCTGTGCTCGTTGGCACCACAGGATCTGATATGATAAGGGAAATGACAGGTGTACAAACTAGGCTGCTTCGTCTACCTTGTGGCAATAGCAGGGCCTCTCTGCCTCAGGGTGTATGTACCATCTGTCAGAAGGAAGCAATGGGACCAGTACTGGCTGATTTGGAATATATTTGCAACCCACTGGCTGTCTCATTTGTTACCTTGAATGCCTTGGGGCAGATTAATTCCTAAAGGTTAGGACCTCATCTGAACTGTGACCAGGCTGACTGAAAGTGTGGGTTATCCTTAAACTGAGGACCGCTGCAGATAGCCCCAATCTGGCCCCAATCTCATCCACATTTCCCATGGGGTTTGAGAATAGTGATTTTTTTCAGATCAAATGGATTGTCATTGAGACCAGTTATTTTCACTTAGAGGGGCATTGTGGACAGTCACCTACCTTAGAAAGGTGCACTACACAATGATGGAGATGTAAATTGGTACTGAGCGCTCCCTCACAGAACCGCTGCATGAGGCTGAATTAGTTTCTTCTGAATACTGAATTTCTGATTACATCAGCAAAGCAGGTACTGAAATTACATAGCGTATCTCTCCACATGGTTTAGAGAGGTGAAACTGAGCTTCACTGTATTTTATGGTATTTTAAGTCACACATGCAATGATCCTTAGATTGACTGTGCATGGTTTGGCCACTCGTTGCATATGTAGATTAAACCACATGTTGGCCAATGGCTGAGCCTTTTGTCTGTAACGAGACCATGTTCTTGGGCATACCTCTTTAAAGATCTGGCTGTCCCAGTGAACTGTGGCATTGATTAATTTGGCATATGAGTGGTCTGGCTTTCCTGGCCCACCTTCAGGGTCACTGGCTCTGCCAGCGCTGTGGCAGCCTTGCAGGCTTTTATCCATGGTGCCCCGTCATAGGGTACAGAGAGAGAGAGAGGAGCACTGTGCTCTGCATTCTACAGACGTGTTGCAGTCACCCCTTCCTTTTGGTCCGTGGTACTCTGGGTATTTGCTCCCCTGCTTGGTTATGTGTTTACAGTGCTAACATGGATAGTAAAATACTTAATATTGCTCATGCTATGCCCAGCTGTCTCCTAGAAAATGTATAGAATGTTAACCATGCAAAAAGCATATTTGTTTATTCATTCTTTTCATGTAGAAATGTCAGACATGTGAAATCAATATTTCATGGATGTCACAGTTTATTCCAACCTATGGACAAATCAAATCAAGGTAGAGTACATGTCATGATGAAATTCCTTCGCTACATATGTTTACAAAGCGACCTTACTGCAACTGCAAATGTGAGTGTGAGAGTGTGACACTGTTTAAGATATACCCTTCGTTCTGCATCATACTTTTGTAAGTGTGTGTGTTTGTGTGCGTGTGCCTGTGTGTGTTTCATTGTACAAATTTTGTCTCTGAGTGATTACAACTCACACTTTCTGCTACTGTTCTATATGCTGATTAAAACATTGGATATACAGTATGTCCGTGTGCAAACAACAGTTCTTCTTAAAATTCGATTACAGCCATAGAGTAAAATAGGTATTTCTCTGACTAAAATGGAACTGTGGAAATCTTTGCATTTGGAGTGTGACTGGCTGTGAAGCTACCATTTCCATAGCAGAGCCATTTCTACACTCTCTGCTCTGGAGGGACAAGCCTTGTTGAGAACCTGTATATGATCCTCCCAGTACAAAACAAACAGAGGGAGCTGTATGTTCCTTTAAACAACAGAGACGTTTTCTCAGTCAGCTACACTAGAGTAAGAAGCTATTTATAACCTCGCCAGTGAGGTCTTCCATTTACATGAAAGCTTTCCAATCACTTCCCAACCCACCCACACATGCATATGTGTGTGTGTGCATGTGCGTGTGTTTGTGTTTGTGTGTGTGTGTGTGCATGTGTGTGTGTTTGTGTGTGTGTGTGTGTGTGTCCATGTGCATGTGCGTGTGTTTGTGTGTGTGTGTGTGTGCATGTGCATGTGTTTGTGTGTGTGTGTGTGTCCATGTGCATGTGCATGTGCATGTGTTTGTGTGTGTGTGTGTGTGTCCATGTGCATGTGCGTGTATGTGTGTGTCTTTGTGTCTTCCTATTCAAAATTAAAGGAAAAATAAAACCCATCAATCATATTATAGAAGACGCATAACTATAAGAAAAAAAAGAAAAAATGAAAATGATAGTAAAATAAATAAATACTATCTCTTAACAAAAATAACATTAAGAGAAAATCTGTAGAAACAAAATCAGTTGGTCTGTTTTCTCAAACCAGAGAGAGCGAGGAATCGGACATTTGCATATAAGTGAGCCTCCGCTACCATTCCCACCACTTTATTGCTAGGCATCAGTTGGCTGCATTACACTGCCTCAGGTATCCGGTGCTAATGTGTCCTTGTGTGTGTGCGCCAATAGCCCTGATCACTCATAGCTCCTCCAGCACACGGACCAATTACTCTGACCGAGCCCACCCTTTCATGGCCGTGTAGTACCCGTGTGCCCGCGCATTGTGTTAGTTATTCGCCTTGAACTAAGTGTCTGGATTAGTATCAGTCCATTGTTTCGATTTTTATTGCTGATGTCTGATGCTTGTGTTCACAGAAACTTGTCATTACTGTCGCTGTTTAATCTAAGCTTCAAGGTTCTTTAAATTTGCACACGGTTTGCTGTTATTCAGTTAATGTATAACAGAGTCAGTTTGTACAGATTATTTGAAGTGAAACTTACTATACATGCACAGTATAAGATACATGGTGCTATTTCTCTAGTTTTGTGTACTGCCTTGGGAAATATTTGTTGTTATATGTAAAGTATATTTTTGTGATGTTCTTCTGCTGTTAATTCAAGTAATATGTAGTTATCCCCCCCCACTTCTCCCTCTGGGCCTATGAGGAAATTGCGTGGGTAATGTGAAGAAAGGGATGAAGGTATTTTAGCTATGGCTTTCTGTTCAGAACCGCACCAAACTGCAAAAAATTAATCACACTTCTCATCTGGAGGGGATTTCCTAATTCAACGTAACTGACTTCATTTTATTCATCCATTTTATTTCACATTTATGGTGCTGCTGTTCCAGCCATTGCTCCTCCTTATTTTATGTGCAAGCTCTGATCAGATTCAATAATGCATGGCTGACATGAGTGTCTTATATAAATCAGAGCTGATATTTTAATGAGGCACACTTTTAAAACAAATTCTCACATTCTAGTCATGCAATTTCTGCAGCTCCAGGAACTGATGATAGCTTTTAGTGAAAACCCATGAAACACACTGTTAGCTGTACACTGTTGAAGCTAGATAATTTCCCTTTAGTTCATGCCTCTTCTTCTCACATACAATCATCAGTATGTGTGCAGAACAGTGAATCTGCTGAGGGCCACTGATCTCAATGGACAAGGGGGGTAGTCCCACAATGCAGTTCTTCAGACCAAACATGTAACGCTGCCAGCACACTGTCCACAGATTTATTAATAACACAATTCAAATTAGTAATTCAGAATTCAGAGATGGGTCTGCAGCCCAGAGCACAGTGACACCACAGAGCATATAGAGGCTGAAGCTGCTAGTCTCACACTGATGAGACTGGCAGGAACCTTCTTTATTACTAACCCATACATGACTATAACTTAATAAGGGATTGTGGAATTCTTGTGTTGTCATAAGGAAAAATACAGTTCACAATTTCATATGACTGGGCTGTGGGTATTTACAATACTGGAGCTCAAAGGTGTTTGAATCCTCAACACACCAGTCAAGAATGCATGTATAATCCAACTATTACTACACTACAGACCACTGTTCACTGTATCTCAAAAGACTCTGAAGATATACAGTACAAGCTTTAGCTTTTGCTAGCCCTCTGGCAGGTGCGGTTGTTACGTGTGTCTGTGTGTTTCAGTGAAACACAGCGTACTCTCTGAAGCAAGTACAATACCCGGTTTTTCAGCTCTTTCTGCCCATTGTTATTCATGGGCCCTATACTGTATGAGCCTGCCAGTCATTGAGTTTAATAAGTGGAATGTGGGATTTCATGTGTTTGTACGTGAATTGCTGAGGATTGGTATGGTTTAGTTGTGTCTTGGTGACGGTATACAGGATAAAATAAACTCATAAATGGCTCTGCGGCAAAGGTTCAGCGTGTATGACTCAAGCAAGGTTATGCCCTTGTCTGTCATGCTTCAAGGATTCAGAATCTTGAATAACTCTTAATAAAGATTCTCACTTATAAAAGATGAAGATTCTTGATAAAGATTCTCAATTATAAAAATTATTTCCATACCTGTGAATCCCCTTTAATTCAAATGGGGGAATTAAAAGGACAAGATTTTTGTTCATTGATGTCTACTACTTGCAGTCAGGTTTGTCCTCTTATTTTTGAGTGTGTGGTTTGCTTACACTGAGCCACAATTACATTTTTCACTGGAGATGTTCACAAGCTCAGTGAATTTAATTTGAATTAGCTCATTTCTTACCAGTACATCTTAAATGAATAAACACAGTAGTGTGCAAGGCCTTTTCATTTTCATGTTCGTTTTCACATTATAGTGGTACTGTTGAGAACCATGGATTCATTGCTATATGGAAATGAAAAAAAAGAAAGAACATTGCCTAGCTGGCTGCACATTTGTTTAAATACATATCTATATTTTCTTTCAACAACTTGTAATGTTTGAGTGGAATAGTTATGGCCCAAGTAATGGTTTTAGACCCAGTTAGGTCAGAGAAGCAGAGGGATGCATTTTTGTGTTTTGGATGGGTCACTGTTAGCATTCCCTGAAGTAAGGCAATTAACTTTAATTTTGTTTGCATTAAAATGGAAGTAGCCCTGAATAAGAGTGTTCATGTGATTTATTTGTTAATTGTGTATTATAAGTATTGTAATAATTATTATAAATAATTTAGAAACATTGTTTAAACTACGCATGCATTATCATTGTTACTTCTGTGTCTTGAATGCCATAATTGCCACTAATAATCAGACCACTTTTAGTGTTTTCAAGAGGCCAGGCTTGGCTGCCCTTGCATGCACCAGCAATCAGCTGTAGCTTATCACTGTTCTTTGTGTTGTCATGGTGACCCATGTGTCATCCAGGAGAGTGTTTTGTGTTGACAGTAGAAGGATTTTAGTGTTCAGTGAGTGGCTGGAGTTTACCTGTCTCAAAGCAATGACGGCTCACTTTCTTCACCATCCCTTTTTCCTCTGTTTTTCTTCTCTGCCCCCTGTACTCCTGCTTTAATGACACCTCTTTTCTCTGTCGCTTCATTAATCTTCCTCCCTCTCTTTTTTCAGTGTGTATTTTGAAAGTGTCTGAGAGAGAGAGGGAGAGAGAGTGTGTGTGTGTGTGTGTGAGAGAGAGAGAGGGAGTGTGTGTGTGACAGAGAGAGAGGGAGAGACAGCAAGAGAGACTGGGAGAGAGAGGGAGAAAGTGTGTGTGTGTGTGTGTGTGTGTGTGTGTGAGAGAGAGAGAGAGAGAGAGAGAGAGAGAGAGAGAGAGCGGAGCTGTGTCTCTTTAATTCACCAGTGGAGTGGAATGAACAGTGGCCTGAGGGGGTTTATGCAGGAGAGCTAGCTCTGGATAAGTAAGAGATCAGAGTAAAGCTTTGAATAGAGAGCTCCTCTGTGAGAGAGTAAGGGAGGGAGGGGAGAGGGAAAGGGAGTGCTTTCCTCTCAGCAGTGCTGGAGGGCAGTAGAGTGCCCTTTTCTACGAGCTGAATCTTCCACACTTCCCCATGGGGAGATGCGTGACAAGTCGGCATGAGCCAAGATGGCCTCACGCAGGTGGCTTTGTGCAGTCATGGCATAAGGGTTAATGATATGTGTGTGTGTGGCATAGCACTTCATTATGTGAGTAAGTGCTGAGGGGAGTATTTTTACCTGAAAGTGCTGAAATGTGATCAGAATTTTTTTCCCCATTACTTGTAATTTGTGGTCTGTAAGGCGTAGATGCGTCTAACCACATTGCATAAATTCACACAAGTCTCAGTCTTCAGTCTTCAGTCTGTACTGCATGTGGCATGAGAAAGCAGCTTGCTTACCATTGGGACATTTTTGGCACTTTCGTGGAAGGATTTTCACTGACAGCGGCAACCCTTGAACACTGTTATTATAACAACTTTTAAGTCGAGTACCATTTAACTAACTTGCCATAGCTCTCTTTTCCATTACCATGGTTATCCTTGGTCACCCTCAGTTTTACAGCAGGCTTGTATAGTGTGGTGAGTGTGTGTGTCTGTGTACACAGCTATGTGTGTGTGCTGGTACACCTAACAATAGCTGGGGATCAGCTAATCATTGCTCACTTTCTACGAATGTGATACTTGAATGGCAAGGAGCTAATGGCACTAGAATAAATTTTCTTTCTTCTCCTTGATATTCTTAGTCTAGACAGATATTTTCACATACATTCTAGCAAGGCTGACTAAAGCACAAGGTGAGAACTCCATAACACCACATCTTGAAAAACAAGCATTATTAACACACTGTAAACATCTCAGAGCATTGTCTTACAAATAAGTCTGGACAGGTTACCAAACAACAAAAGAGACCTACTGAAGCTAAAGGCTATGCACAGTAGTCTACACATTGTGTACACAGAATTGCAACACTTGGGGAATTATTACAATAAATGAAATGAACGGTGTGCGTCTGACTGCAGGGTGCAGGAGGAGCATGGTTGTGTTCATGAGCGAACCCCACTTCTGATTCAGGAGAGCGTAAACACCCATGGTTCTGTGGTTTCACCAGCAGCTTCTTTCACCCCACAAACTACAGCAAAGCTCTCACGGAGTGGAGTCGGAGGAAGCCCTTTTAACAGGTAGCTTTGCCATGCAAATTACAGCACAGCTCCCACGGAGGGGAGTTTTAGGAAGCCATTTTAATCACGGGCACCTGATTGACCAACGGAGAGATTAAATGCTAACTCCTAGCTGCCTGACCCCTCCGGTACCCTGGGAAACACATATATAGCCAACTGCACGTCCATAGTCTGCGCTGGCACCCGTGGGGCTCATCCGGGTACACAGAGAATGCACCATGCTGTATGCCACATGAACCACCCAACAAAGTTGTCAGTTTTTTGACCTGAAGATGGCACCTAAACATGACTGTAGCATCAATTCTGCATCAAATCTAGCTATTATTGTAAGGGACTACTTTTTGTGTGTCTTTCCACTCAGCTCTGTGACATCAGTTAGAAACTCCAGAACTGGTCAGAAAGATCTTTGGCTAGTCCTGTTTTGTAGTTTAATGGCTGCAGTTGTAACTCCTAGCTGTGAGGAGTGCTACGTTATATGTGACTAGAGTTGCCAGACACCTGGTTTTGGACCGGAATATCTGGTTTGTGGCCCTGACTGGGCAATATAAGTGTCTGAATTATTGATTGAAATGTAACCTCTAGTTTGTCATTAGTTTTTTCTGTCTTCACTGTTACATCTTTTTTTCCTAATTTGGAATCGTTTCATAAGTGTAATCAAAAAAGAGGGGAGAGACAAATCCCAGCAGCACTCTAGTCTAATTAGTTTGCCTGTGAAACAAGCCATCATTTATCTAGACTATTTATTGTTGTGGTTCTGGTTTATCACTGGAAGATCAAAATGGTTCTCCTCTTACAGCTTTGAAGATTCATGCAATAACTGTAGCATATATACATTAGTTCTTGCAGGCCTTGTATGGGTCCTTTATTGTACTTTTTGAAGTATAAGACTGTTTGTCCCCCAGTTTTACCTTTGGTGTACCTATACACTATTGTCTCACTGTGTGGTGCTAACACTCAGTGTCTATTACACTCTCTCAACCTAAACTTACAAAGCCAAAGTGCCAAACTGAACAAATACAAACACACTGGGTCTGAGTCTGACTGTTGAGACATCAATTGCACAAAACAATCATGGTACTAATATTAATCCCCCTTCTAACTGGCAGCTCAGCTATCATCAGAAACCAGGAAAATAATAACTGACTGACAGAAATTCCTGTGGCACATGCAGTGTTAGTCCTGCCCCTGTATCTAGTACAGTACAGTGTGTGTGCGTGTGAGTGTGTGTGTGTGTGTGTGTGTGTGTGTGTGTGTATTCCTTGGAAATGTACTAAATAGTCTTTTTTGAGAGGAATAAATGAGACAGGGATTGAAGGAGGCTCTTCCTGTTGTTTTGGACTGCACTGATCTGGGATTGTATTGTACAGCATGTTCCTGAAATATGATGGAAGGACAGACATTGACTTAAATCTCTTTGATGTATGGATGATTGATTCTCTGTGTCCATGGGTTTATACCAAAAAATGCTTTGTCAAAGCAGTAAAATATTTTGCCATGCTAATAAAGTTGTTGTGAATCTGTGAATTCCTCAGACAGAAAGATGCACACAGAGGAAGTGAGTTAGAAGGTCACTTTTCATGTTTTGCTTACAGAGCCTGTCCATGTTAGAGACCAGCCTTTCTCATGTTTTAGTAATCACTGCTAGCTCAACAGCTTTAACAAAGACATAATCCTCCATCACTGTCTGATGTTTGGCTTGTAGTTCTCAGAATGTACTGTTCCTAGTATTGTATTCCAGCTATTGTCTGTGTAGTTGTGCCCTCTGAAATGGTTCTCCTCTCATACTTTTGACACATACTTTTACTCAGGAAAGCCCTAAAGTGCTGTTGACGGGTGCACATCTATTACTGCTGTAACAGTCCAGACTGTCTAAACATAATTCTGAAAGAAGGCTCACTTGAAAATACTCACTTTTTTCAAGTTCCACAACTACATCAGGCAATAACGTTATTACAGTATATTGCTGTAAATTGCTTGAATTGGGAATAACAGTGAAATGGCATATGCGTAATGATATTCAGGGCATATGTCAGAAGATTAAATGAAATTTTTTATATGATTGAAGTGCTCAAGATTTATCTAGACTACCTTGGCATAAGCATCTGTTGCGCAGTATGGCAGATGAAATTCTCTGGCCCATGGCCAACAGGAATCAGCTGCTCTGTGTTGAGAGGCAGGAGTCAGAGAGAGACAGTGACACACAGAAACTAGCAGGACTGTACATAAACACTCCCACACATACACAGGAATAACACAAAATAAGGTTATATATAAGGTCGAGTCTGTATGAGCTTGTTAGCTGTATGGTTAAAAACTGTATGAAGCAAAATCTGAAAGTTCCCTTGACCCCAAAGGTGAAACAGTTTGAAGTCATGGCCTGACCCAGTTCCTTTGGTACTCTGTCACTGATATTGTGTCTCATAACAATTTCTCTCTATCTCTGAGTATATTATTGGAAAATGAAAGATGTTGACTTGACTTGCATAAGGCTAACTATGAATAATAATTTTTACTGAGCTTGGCTTGAATGGGAAAATATGTTTTCATTGTAATGGCTATATTTGTTTGTGCTTGCAGAACAAACCCTTTTTCAGGGAGAATCTTCAGCTTCACTACTGCTAGCTCTTGATGGTCCGGTGGGGCGTATTGTTACTTTAGTGTTGTATTTTGAGGTGGTTTGTTTTGATTCTACTGTATTGCCATGTGCATAAAATGTAAATTTGATTGATTGTTACATTAGTTGATTAATCTACTAGTAGCTCACGATAATTTCCACCTCAGGAGCGCCAGTGAACGAGGAGAGTTTTAGAACATTAATCACCATTCAGACCACTAGATTTGTTCTCCCCAAGCAGTGGTTTAATTACTACAGGCATAATTCATATCAGAGTAAATAAACATTTAATCGTTGGATATAACAGCCACAGGCAACATGTCCAGTGGGATTTAGACCCTTATATAAATAAGTAAGTGGGTGTTTTGATGCTGTTGCTCTCTCTTGATTGTGTAGTGTTGCTTGAGAAGGAAACTCAGTTTGGTGGGAAAGCAGAGGAAAATTCCTTTCAATGTTATGGTATTTTCTGCCCTAGAGAGTTCCACAGGAGTGAGAGAAAACCACAGGAAGTGCCTAAACTGTAACAGGACTGTAAGTGTGTGTGTGCGCCTGTGTTAATGCCAGCAGCCATTCTGCCTTTTCTTGCCAGCTGAGGCAAGGTTTGTAGTTGGGTTAATACTTGGACTGGGAAAATGATCATCACCATTATTACAGAAGGGGTGTTTCAACCTGGAGTCCTGACCAAATTATTATTTTTTTCATAAGCAAGACTGGGCAGTGTTTGCGCTGGCATTCTTAGATTTTGTTCTCTCACTTGCTCTTTCCCCCCTAGTGGCCACCATATGAAATGCACCAGTATTACCATAAAATAGTAAAGAAGTTCCCACTACCAGAAAACACAATACATAATGGATACTGTGAGACTGTATAAGCTGTCAGTTTTTCACAGTAAATCCTCAAATTGTGAAGCCGGGCCTCGGATAATAGCCGGGGCCGTGGCCGATTCGGACAAATAAACGCCGGCCCCCAAATTCAAGCCGGGGTAATATTGCCAACCAGTAGGGCTATCAGTCCATGAGCACTAGAAGACATTGTTTCGATTTAACTCAATGAAATAAAAGAGCTCTTCTTAATATTTTATATTGTTGGTTGGTTTAATACTGTTGCCAATGAAAAGTCGTTGTCCTACACCAACTCCAACACGTTGCTCTCAAGCTACCAGTCGCTTGCCGCCCCCTTCTAAGTAGCTTGCCAAAGGTTGAAGCAGTATACATTTAAACACAATTGTTGCCACGAGGCATTCCAGCCTACGAATTTAATAAAAAGTAAATCAGGCAAAATTAAAAATTAACTCAATTTAGGCTACTTGGCTACGCAATAAGGTTTCCATGTATTAACAGCACAGCGCACGTTCAATGAATGAATGAAAGCGGCTGCCTTGGCTCGCAATAAACAGACTGGTGGAAATCCCGACACTCTTTCAACTACATAAAACTTAACAGTGAACCATCAAATACCCCCCAGATTTCAGTGCCCATCAGTCCCAACATTTAGCAATAGAATCAAACAGTCCAAAAGTAAATTAAATCCCAAACCAAAGCGAAAATCTTTTGATAGCCTACCGGTATGCTGCTCCAAACGAAACGCATGTCTCACAATAAAACGCACTTTAGGAAAAAAAGATCCTTAACTTGCTGTTATCTACGCTAATTTGTTATTGTTTATGAAGGCGTGTCTGGCAAGTTGTTATTTTATGGATTCTGGACTTGCATGTGATTTATTGTGTTTGAGAATATTTGCAATAAACTAAGTCTGTTAAACTGACTTACCAAACGGTGTTTCCTGATTAGCCTACACTAATTGATTTCTGAACGGTTACAGGAAGTGTTGAGCAGTGTTGGCCCACTTTAAGTGTAGCCTTTTACTTTATTTCTAAGAATAAAATTCTACAACAGAAGCCTAATAAGAAATAAAGGCCTGCCTCGAATACAAGCCTGCCCCAAATAAAGGCCTGTGCTTTGTGCAGCCTAAGTAAATAAAAGACCCCGGACACAATTTGAGGATTTACAGTATGTATCATTTTACACACTGTAACATTGAAGGAGAAAATGAAAAGAATACACAATCCCCCGACTGCTGTTTGCTGCATCTGTGCTGGGGACTGCTCTGTAGAAATTGAATACTAAGAATTTCTTCATAGCACTCTGTCTCAGCAATGGAAGGTAACATCATACTTTATTTTATTTTTCATCTTCATATTTTTCATGTGGTTATATACGTGTGGTTGTGTGTTGTGCTTTTCAGTACATGGATGTGATGGGTTGGTGTGTGTTTGTCTGCCGCAAGTGGAAGCTTTAATTACTGCCACAGCAGTAGGTGAAAGGAGCTGGTTTTAATTAAACAAAGGTTAATAATGTGACTCTTCTCTCAGGAGAAGAGGAATAGCTTGAGGAGAGGAAGAATTCATGGGGTAAGCATTCATTTAAGAGAAAATTTGGTTTGTGACTGAGACCCTTAAAGCCTGTTAAACCAACAAATATGTTTGAGGACTGTATGTAGGGTATATTATTTACCACAGTACCTCGTAGATCTAGCCTAATACATTGCAATTGGGCATTTTGTCAGCAGTATTCCCTTGTGTATTTCTGTGATTATACAGTTCATAGAATTTGTGAACCACTTTTCTTGTACAATTTGAGCAACAGCTATTTCCCCCCTAATTAATTTTCTGTCTGATTGCAGTAGAAAAACACATTTCTCAAAATTATATTTTTTTCCAGCATATCAATTGTACTGAGGTCACACTGGATTAGGTCATCCATAAATCAGGGTAGGACAGATAACTCTTGGTATATTGTGAGCGCTCCCAATTTATTCCCAGGAATCAGCTTGAGTGTCATTTTCATTCCGGCTGAATTCTTGAGCAATTTGATGAAATGCTCAGCTTTCTGGTTGGGCAACGACAAGCAAAGCACGCTGGGTTGGTGTGAAAAAAGTCTTCAGTGTCTGTTCTGCGGTATCTCCTCACTGCTGTCTCCCCCTTCTACTTTTCTTCCCTTTCCTGCCATTTTACTGCCACATTATGGATTTATTTCCCACAAGGCACCGGTAATCCTGAAACGCTGTGCGCTTTCTCTTGCCGCACATCTCCAAAGCCCACCCTGCCTGGACTCCCCACTGTTGCTCTTCCTTTGTCTTTAGCCTGGCTGTCTTCACAAAGTGTAGGTTTGCTTGTGTAGGTTTGCTTTGAGAGCTGAAAGTCAGTAGACCTCAGAGCTCATCCCTGCCCATCCCTGGGTTCTGCTGGATATGTAACATGAGAGGGTGTCAGGAATTACTTCAAACATTGGCCTTCATGATGAGTGTGTATTGACTGGAAGTCTGGTTTCAATCCAGAATGTGAGGAGTAAGACTGAGACCAAGATTATCTTTCTCCTGCCAAAGATGAAAGACACTCAATCCTACCAAACCCTTTCAAAAAGTGTGAATATATAATCAATGAACTCTGTAATTGCTATAATTGCACAAAATAACCACATAATCTTTGCAGTATAGAAGACGGGGGTAATAGAGATCGACGCTACCATCATAGGACGGTCATGTGACTTGTGACTTGTGGTAGAGAGAGGTTCCTGTCCAATCAGAAGGCACTACCTTGTGACATTCTGTTGGATTACAGCAAACCTATGGCATCTGAAGTCTTATTGCCCAACTATTGATTGTACATTCTGACTGCCTGGTGATATTTGTCAAGAGCTCAGGGAACAGAACATGAATCAAGCATAAAACAAGAAATAAAGTTTTTAGTTAAAGTTTCTGCACGTTGTTTATTTAACTAAATGAAATCTTTTTAAATAATGGTAATGCTGAAATGACCAATCTCTGTTTGCAAATGAAAATCAAGCAGTTGACGTAAAAAGGCTAGTCAACTTTTAAAATGTACATATTATTATTTCTCCAAGAATGTGTGGCACATGAGAAAATGCTTGTCTGGGCAGAAAGAGATGAAAGAGGAAGTGTACATTGCCAAGGGCACATACAGAACATTTCTGTAACTGTCACTGTCACACACACACACACACACACACACACACACACACACAGACACACACAGAAGGTAGAAAACTGTCAGCTGCCATCTATATCATAATTGCTTCATTTAATGAATCCCAGAGTGGCAGTGAGTCATGGCCAAGCCTCTTCAGGAATGCACACATTTCAAACACTGAGCTTCTCTTACACCTGAAATTGAGGTAGCGGTGTCCCCACCATCTTTCCTCCTTCAAGAAGCCTGATTAGGAGCTAAGCCTCCAGAGATTGCCTATCAGTGCACATACACTCAGTGAGCACTTTATTAGGTAGACCTGTATGCTAACTTGTTAATGCAAATAATTTAGCAGCCAATCATGTTGCAGCAACTAAATGCATAAAAGCATACAAAATATTGTCAAGAGGTTGAGCTGTTTTTCAGGCCAAATGTCAGAATGGGGAAGAAATGTGATGTAAGTGACTTTGACCGTGGAATGATTGTTGGTGCCAGACAGGGTGGTTTGAGTATCTCAGAAACTGCCGATCTCCTGGGATTTTCATGCACAACAGTCTCTAGAGTTAGCAGAGAATGGTGCAAAAAACATCCAGTGAGCAGCAGTTCTGCGGACAAAAATGCCCTGTTAATGAGAGTGGTCAGAGGAGAAGGGCCAGACTGGTCGAAGCTGAAAAGGTGACAGTAACGCAAATAACCACACATTACAGCAGTGGTGTGCAGAAGAGCAGCTCTGAACACACAACACTATCAAACCTCTTAAGTGGATAGGCTACAGCAGCAGAAGTATAAAAAATAAGTAATAAATACATAATAAAGTGCTCAGCAAGTGTTGGTGTGCATGTTGTTTGTGTGTGCTAGTCATTGAATGTACCTTTGTGTGCTTTTCCAGGCCTGCTTGCCTGGCTCTGGACTCCCATGGGCCTTTGCCACTAATGATACCCTGCCCACCAACACTAAGAGAGTCCTGTGCCTGTGGAGAGGAACTGGTCTAATGTGGTAGGACCATCATCTTCTCAGCCTGTCATTAATCATTGGCCCAGAAGTCCAGCGTTTTACACATAATTGTTGGATTCAGAATAAAGGCTTGGGAAACAGTCAGGATCGGTTACAGAGGGCAGAGGTTTACTATGCTATGCCGAAAGATCCCTGCCCAGCCATCTCTCGGAGGGTGCAGCAGGAATAATGATTAGTGCACACAGAGTGGGAATGTATGAGAGCTCAGAGACTGCAGTAGGGCCTGGTCTGGTCTTTGTTCTCTTGTTGAATTATGACATTTGTCCCGTGTTAGACAGACAGTGTTAGATCTAAATTAGTAGGCAGATGTAGGGGTAGGATGCACATTTTATGTGGGATTTCTACCACATCCTCAGCCTGTAAAGCACAGAAAGTATCTGTGGTAATAAATTTTAAGTTTTAAAGGTACTGCAGGCTTTTTTGTCCTTGTTTTTATGAAACAAGGTGAGACAAACACTCAGGGGCATACTTTTTTTCCAACTGTATTGTGCTGTCGCATCTATCTTTTTTTTCCCTAGTTTTTTTATTCCTGTTTTTTTTGTACCAGGTGTCTTACAGTACATACTGTAGTGCCCAGGGTGACTCAGACAGCATTTATTTTCATATGTGATCCAAACATGTGAACATATGTGTAAACGGCGTATCATTGAAGATGTTGAAATTTGTAGTTTTTTATTTGATGTCAAACTCATCAGAGTGACAAAATGAGGTGTCACTTGTTGGGATTGACCAATCCATTTTGGGGATATGGCTTATTAAATTCTGACAGCAGTGATTTTGAGAAATCAGCCTTCAAACCTTTTGTACCAGGTGTCTTACATAGCTAATTCCCAGGGTGACTCACATTTCTCTTCATACTTAATGTATTTATAAAGATTTGTATTCATTGCAGCAATTCCAGATAAGAACATTTCCTCAAAGGCCTCTGCATCCCACATACAAATACATCCTCCATGTTAAATGCCCGGGTCATTCCCCAGCATTCATACACTGTTTACACGTCTCACATCTCATACAGAAGTATTCACTCTCCTAACAGGGCCATGCTCATGGCACAAGGACAGTCCAGTCTTCATCTGATCAGCCTTTGACTCAGGATTAGTGGGCTCTGCTAAGCTGTAATTCATGCTGTGTGAAGTCATTCCATTACTTGGCCTTGAAAAAGGGAAATGTGCTTCTGCCTCGAAACAGCCTCACTGTTTACAAAACAACCCTGCCCTCACGCTGACTGTGTTCGGAGTGATCGGCCTGGCCCATTCAGTTTGCCCAGTGAACAAAGGGGAGGCTCTCTTTAGGATGAAGAAGTTTTGTGTGTGTGAAGAAATGACGTAGGTTTCAGAAGTCGTTTGTGTCTCTGCTGAAATCACCACAGAGGCTCTACTATTTCAGAGAATGAGGTGAAGTCTGTGTCTTGTCTGTGGACACATTTATAAATCGACTTTAATATAAACGGAATTTACTTTGTGAACACTTGGTCTACATATGCATTTGGTTCTCCTAGACATATGACATCACAATGACGTCAGTATTTTGCTAAAAAATTTGGCATGATGGAGATTGGTCCATTCTTCTTTTCCCCACTACCCTATTTTCTGAGCCAGTAATACTGTATATGTTTTTTGCACTGGAATGTATTGTTACATATGTCCAGCTCTGCTGCACCCTACTGTACTGAAATCATGTATGTGCTACAACAGTATATGGTTGGTTATTGTCTAACAGGGAGAATACTCCTGCTTTCTGAAGTCAAACTGTATTTCAGACAATGGCACACACACTTAAACTGAAGCTCTTCACCAGTACCGATGATTCTAAAAAACTGAATTCAGAAGGTCCATATGGTGGTGCTGTTAAACCTGAGCACTACCCTTTATGGTGTTATTGCAATGGCAAATTTGATCAGGTATCCACATTACGCAATGACATCATTTATTATAAATATATTTTGTAGTGTTCCTATGGGATTTCCATTTATATGTCAAAGCTAGGGCATATTCAATTTTTCACTGAACGAGACACCACATTCCACACTGAGATGGCTTTAAGCGTCTGGTCTTCTGCTTGATCCCAATGTCCACTGTAATACTGCACGGAGACTTGATTTATTGCTCTGAATGCGGCAACGGAGTCCTTTTTCCTGTCTTTTGCATGGAGATGTGCAGTGTTTTCTTTGTGCTTTGCCCACAGATGCAATACAAATATAAATGATTCATCATACAAGGTGATGTGTTGGGTTCTGTAAGTATCTCCTGTCTTGTTGATATGTTGTTATTTTTGCAGCTATAGATTATGTTCATGTGTAATAGTGAGGTATAAGGCAGTTACAGTAATTCTCTCAGGCAGTGCCAGTGTGTGCTATACATTTTTTTTGCTTTTCTGGAAACTGTTCCAGTGGCTCTCTTCTCTGTCACTGGAAAAGTATTGTCTTCCAAACAGACCACCTTTACTGTGGGCCTCGAAAGTGAGCTCTCTCCAGTATGTGCAGCTTGCGAGGCTAATGTGAGTGTGATATTGTATCATATTGTCCGACATCTGTTTCCCAAGTAATGTAGATATGTGAGGCGGATCTCTGGATAAAAACAGCAGAAACCCATGAGGCTGACAGAACATGTTTCCATGGTTTCAAACACTGACTACAGTTAAAAGCATTGATTAATCTTAGCTGCATAATTTGATGATAATTACCCAACTGGCGACAGAAAAGTGCATTATTCCAAGTGGATTCGCAGCATGCATGGGAACATTTGCAAGGATATGATGTAAACGACACAATATCTTTTGGAAGGATGCAGCATGCAAACAAGGCAAACACAATTACGTGAAAGATGTTTGCATGTGCTTTTTATTTTTCTTGACCATGCTGTTGCCAAACCTCCGGGGATACTGTTGTCTCTCCAACTGTTATTGTAAAACAGCGCCTGTTGCCAGAGCAGCCCATTAACTGAAGCAAAGCTCCTAGTTTGCCTTGATGCTCTGAGCCAAATTTCCCAGCAACCACCAGACTTGAAATGGAATTTAATAAAGTGAAGGTTTCAGATCCCCTTCCTTTTCAATTGGAGATGACAGAGCCAGATCTCAAAAAAAGGTGTCTACTCTGTGTATCCCCTAGGTGGCGCCCTCCGACCTGTCTGTCTTACTTTGGCCTGTTCCCTAATCCGAGGGTGAATGGAGCTGAGGATGGGGTCTGGGGTGAATAGGTGAAATGGATAAGTTGTTCTGTGGTATACAGTTGCAGCTTCATACAGCTGCTCTTGTTGACTACAGTGGTACACACAGACTATTGTCTGAAATGGAAGGACTATGTATAAAATGTCCTGTCAGTTATACATGGTCACCACATTTGAATTGTTTACAAATTGTGGCTCTGTAGCCAAATCAAGAAAAATATGTCTTTGTTGCAAGAATTACCGAGCTCCCTACGTGTAGTGTCTGTGTGTGCGTGTGTGTTCCTGGGAAGTGAGAAAAGCTTCACAGGCTGCATTATGTTTTAGTCTGGTCCTCTGTAGGCGGATATAGAGCTTAGGTGTCCGACTGTTTTCAAGCATTGATTATGTTCAGTGCTTTCTTATGGATCCTTATTTCACACACATCACCCACACACAGTTGCAGAAAGCAGCACCCATCTTTCATTCTGAAGGAAATCTTTAAAATGCGTAGGACTGTGTTCATTTTGATGCTTCGAGATACAGAGATTTCAGCTCCAGCGTAGTTCCCTCAGACGTGTGTATATTACTTCCATAAATGTCACAACGTTTATCAGATAATGTGTCTCTGGCTCAGCATTGTGTGACTATATCTAGAAGCTGAAAGCACAAACGTGTTTCCAATCATATTTTCTTTGCAAGGAGTTTGTGAAAGCGTGGTTCATGCAATGTGAAGGGAAAGAGATGTATTCTCTTTTGAACTTTTCCATCTTGCCAGCGACTGAATAGCTGAAGGTCGTGGAAAGCCAAAGCCTTGAATTGATCATAAAATGGAAGTATTGCCCTATTTTAGTGACCTTACAATATCTTGCTGAAATGTTGGTATTTTATAACATATCACTTCAGCATTCTTTAATCAATATATAGGTTGGTCAGGGATTCAGAGAAGAAGAAAGAGAGGAAGAGAGACTGGGATGTAATGAAAGGGATAGAGTGTGAGATGAAGAGGAACATATAGCATTCATGCTGTGTCTCAGTATTCTTGCAGAAGTGCCATATGGATTTCACATGTTGGGTTAAATAAATAGATTTATTCAATGGAAAACTGTCTTGTAATGCGTGTGCATTTTTCTGACCCTTGACTACACATCTATTGACTCAAGTGTTTGCATGGAAACATTGCCTGTTATTTATATATTTCTTAAACTGAACAAGATCTCCTAATCTCCATCTATTCTGATGCCTATCAGTGAGGGTAAGAAAAAAAACCTTCACTCTCAGCATATTTCATGACAGTGAGACAGATTGACAAATAAGGGCTTACGTTCCATTACACTGTAGCAATACAAATGCAAAAAGAGGCATTAAGCAAATGTTCTGGACATTGCTTCAATATGTTCTCATAAACATCTCATTTATGTCAAAATTCAGCACTGGCTGGGGAAACCTTAAGCAGTGCTGACAAGCTTCATGTGATTGCATTCAGTATGGCAGCATAGAACAGGCTGTGCAAAATGTTACGCTCCCTGTCAACCATGATCATGACATGTCTTCAGTACCCCGACAGCACAACTCTGCTGTCACGTTTTTCATTGCCATGGCCATCCTCCGTCCCCTCAACAGTTTTGGAAATTGAAGTAAGTGTGTGTGTGTGTGTGTGTGTGTGTGTGTGTGTAATGTGTCTGTGTCTGTGCACAGCAGTTAAAGGAAAATCTCTGAATAAAACTGTCTCTAGTCTAGTGTGTTGAAGCAAAGCTGGTAAAGGCACTGATTTACAGGTGTTAATTTGCAGGTAAATTATTAATTGACGGGTAAAGTGTGTGCCGTCTGCACCCCAGATTTGTGTTTCAAAGCCACGCTTCCCGAGGTACAGTGCACACAGAGTGGCACGTTGTTTTTACAGGGCCTGGGAGATGTGGTGTGGTCTTGTTGCCATGGCAGCCAACCTTTTCGTATTCTCAGCACATGCTTGGAGACCATGCTGCTCCTTCAGATATTTTCTCTGAGCCACAACACAGGCTGGGTGCCTTGCTGCAGAGAGAGAGAAGGATCTTTACCCTGCGTTCTGCTATAAATCATTCTCTTGTTAATCCCTCATTCCTCTTAAGCAGTGTTGCTCACATTGGTGTCACCGACAGAGCACTCACAAAGCACAGCACTTGATGCTCTTAATCAGTGGTAACAGGTTGTAGAGTTGTTTCTTAATAATAGATGACTGACTTTTTTTTGTTTGATAATGAGACAGGTGTTGAGTACATTGGTTGTGTGGGAGGTGTTTATAACAATGTTAAAACACTGTAGTTAGTCACATACTCGAGACTGAGAGTGGGACAGGGCAGGTCATTCAGGTCAGGCATTAGATATTCAGTAAGCCCTGGTGCTTGATCTCTGGGATGTCTACCTTCTGTATGCCAGTGCACTGTCACAGGTCCCTACAAGAAGTATGTTCAGACTTTGCTGTTTGTGACAACAAACAGCACAAACAGTAGTCTGGCTGGTCTTTCAGATCGTCTTCACGGCATTCGTGAATCCATCCTTCCTCTACTTCCTAATGAAATATTCTCCTCGTTAAGAACTACTGAAGGAGTTTAAGTGAGGCTTTGTGTTGTTGCTGGTTGAAGGATGTGTGAGCAGAATAGCATGCCTCTCAGCACACGTAGCTTTGTTCCCCTGGTGTTTCATCTTAGGTGAAATGCCTTAAAAGTGAGTCAGTATCAGCTGCAGACCTCTGTGGATTTCACTCTGTAGGTTTCCAGGAAACACTATATGCTGTGGCATGGGATGGGATGGAACTTTTTAAGATGCTTGTCCAGTGACCTCTAAACAAATATTCAAAATATTTCTGTTGCCTTTAAATCATAGAGCCGGCCTTTTATGTTTCTGACTGCAGAGCTATGGGGATTTATGGCTTGGCTCCATCTTTTACTGCTTGCCATAATTGTCTAAAAGGTTTTTGTTATCTCAATCCTCAACAAACACAAGTCATTGGTGATATTTGTTGCTGGTGCCACATTTTCAGTTCCCACCCTATCACATTGCAGCTTGTGTGCAGAGTAGAAAGCCAAGCCAGGGGCTGGTTCACACCGTGTTAGAGGCCAGGCTGCATGTTCAGGGTTTATTTCCTTTCTGTTTGTGTTTGTGTTATGGGGTACCATGGTTCCTCTATATAATTCATTTTTGTTCAAGTGGTCTTAAATTAAGTTTTGGACAGGAACCTTTCAGACAACCCTTTACACTATTAGCTGAACCTACTAAACCAGTTCCCTCTCCACGTACTATATAACAGTTCCCTGCTCTTTCAGTCTCTCACATCAGCTGTGTGTAGTGTCAGACTCATTCCTGTGTTTACCTCTCAGTTGTTCATGGTCCTCTCAAGGGACTGTGCTATTACTCATGTCCACAGCACCCTCTTGGAAAATGGCTTTTGCTTATCAAAGATGATCATTTTTTTTATCCAGACAGGCCAGACCCTGATTATGTTCGGTCCCAGAGGATCTCATGCCACTTATTGTAAAGAGCAGGAGGTCATGTGTCCCCACTTTCCAGGCTATTTTACTTCCAGGCCATAACTGTGTAAATACCGGGTCGCTAAATACCCTTTTACTTTATCTTTTCTTCAGTTAATTTGCGGCATGTTTTCTGGTGTCACGTGGCAGTCTTATGGTCATTTCATTAGTGGTCCAGCATTTTGTGTAATATGTGTTCAGATAACAACTTTATATTTAGCTGATATGCCATCCCAGATTTTTTTGTCAACTTGTCTCACTGTTAACCATTTCTAACTGGTGACAGTTTTAAACTGATGGCTGATGAACCATTTACATACTGTATGTGATTGTTAAATAGGTTTAAATGTCCTACATAAGTTGGGCAGCAATGTTGTATAAAGTATGTTCTGTAATTTCACTGCATAGGCACAGTAGGGTAGTTACCATTGCAGGCAACATGGCATATCAGGCAGGGCTGGTTCTGGGCACACGTGACAAGGGCCGAGGGCGCCATCCATCTGCCAAACAATGAGGAAAAATACAAACCGACTGCTTTTGTCCCCACCCCTTTTTGCAGTCTCTATTTTTCAAAACCCAAATACCCGTATTTAGTGTATTCCATAACATTGCTGGGAGGGCAGATTGGAGCAGTGCCAAAAATACAACCAACATGCAATATTTCCAGTTCTTATATGACAAGTTTCAAAAGATATGGAGACTAAACTTTCTTACGTTTGAAAGAAGAAATGTAGGCTAACTAATGAAAAAGTTTGAAGTTGGAACACCCCTTTTAAAATGATCAAAATTGCAGGAAAATGCATGTACAACTGCTTTTTCTTTAGAATTTGCACAAAATAGTTTTTAGTTTTGTTTCTTCTTTTACTTTTTTCAGTTTCAAATTTTTTATTAGCCATCTTGTTTTGGCATGGGGTGGGGTTCAGAACACATTGTTTATTGAAATGTTTGGACATCAGATCATCAGAGAAATAATGCAAACCACATAAGAATATACTGTAAAGAATATTATTTCAAGTGGTATGTGTGTTTGGACTTACAGGAAATGATTATGCATGTCAAGAAAGGTGTATTTCAAAATAGAGTGTTGGAAGTTTTATTGTGAGCTCATTATCATTGTGGGCATACTTTCGTTTCACAAACACACACACACACACAACTCATTAAATCGGTATGCAGTCATAGTGTATAATATGCATCATAAAAAGAATAGAAAGCAAAAACACATTGGAAATGGAGTGGCGTAAACATATTCTTAGTTTTGCAATGGCAAGTCTGATGTTTGAATTGAAGTAAACAACTGTAAAAAGTGAATTATCTGCCCTGTAAATAAGCTTTTGCAAAATGTTTGAATACCAAGAAAAATAAGTATGTGAATTGTTATGTCTGCAACACAACCACCTTCCACTTGAGGCATGGTTATGTTTGCAGCTGGGCCCCTGATGGATGATGGCTGAAATGAACAAACTGGCTTCAACACCTGTACGCTAGTGGCCATGGTCCATCCTAAATGAATTTCAAATGCAAGTTTTTTCTGACTTGGCGAGAGGCAGTGCATGTAGAGGATGCAAGTCTACAAAGCAAGGAGACACTGATTATCCTTCAGGCAAGATGTGCTGCTCCTATGAGGCCGGGATGATAGCAGAACCAGGGCCCTGCAGCTCTGCTTCCAACTTTGGCATGGACACACTACTTTTGCATTCACTCTGCCCAGTGTGAACCAGATCCAATAAACACACTTTGTAAGAACCATCTGTAGTACTGTATCTTCAAACTACTAATTTTTTGCAGCACGTTGAAACTTACCTGCTGTAAAGTAAGGTACTATACTTTCTTCATACTGTTTCCTGGCTATAGTGCTAGTAAGAGGGAAATGTTAAATGTGAACACGACAAACTGGTACAGTGTTTATCACGTCTGACACTAGTAACACCCACACCAGCTGGCAGAAGATAGCCACCTGGAAAATATAGGCTGACCGTACGGGCCTGGATGAGCTATTTTCTGTTATTCTGGATTACAGTGGGGTTTAGCTCCTGTACCCCCCTAATCCTGCCAGGTCACTCCCAAACCTGCCAGTATGAGACTGCTACTCCCTTTGCCTTAGTGTATGTGTCCCCTCACCCCTCTCTCACCTCTGTCTGTGGGGGACTCACCCTTGAGTCCATATTTAAGATGTTCACACGACTGCACTGCTTCCAGAAATAGGAGTACTACTTTTGACTTGAAATACACTGTGTACTGTGTGTGCATTGAGGCATTGTGAATGTTGATGTCAGTTTGGCGGAGTAGTGATTCTCTGGCTTGGTCCTAAAGACCCACTTGCTTTAACTCCAAACAACACCAAATCCGGTTTAGTCTAGTTTCTTTATTGACCACTGTCCTGCATTTGACATGTCATCCTTGTGCTGTCTTTTTCTGCCTCTTTCCAGGTGTCTTCTAGATTTGAGTTCAGCTTCTGTAGTCTTCCCTTCCCTTGCCCATTTCCACTGTCTGCTGTTGATGGTTGTTTGATGTTGAAGGTTTTTTCAAACATGTACATGTGCTTCTCTGGATTGTATTCTGATTGAAAGGAAAAGTAAAATAGATCACCATACTTTGGAACTGCATGAAGAGTGCTGTACATGTGATCCATGTTTTCCAATGGATTGTCTTTTGTTGGCGGGCTACAGTAGGGCCACTCTCTCAGTCTGATCGGAGTCAGCCTGGATCCCTCTCCTACACAGTGACTTGCCGACCCTCCCTTCTGCCCTAATGAGGTCACACAGCCAGGTGAGGGTCTACCTAAAATCCCAGGTGCACCTGTGCATAGTATCCTTGCCCAGCACGTCATCTCTTAATCTATGTGTAAGTATTTATACTGTAGTCTAATTGTCCCATGTGTGTCTGTACATGTCTGGACATGTTTCCTTTTGTATGAGGAACATAAAGGGCTGGCTTAGCTCTCTCCCACATTCAGAGTATAAGAAAGAGAGCACTCAAAGGGTCCTTTATCTGGACATATGGAAGGAAAATCACAGTCCAGAAGATACCATTTACGGTCAGCTATCATTTGCATGGTCAGTCAAGGGTAAGATGCAGCTATGCTGGGATCAGTGACTCAATGGCTGTTTGTATGTGTTGTATTGGTTTTTCTGAGTTAATCTCCCTGGTTTCAATCTTTGATCTTAGGATTGCTTTGTGATATTTGTAGGAAAGAATGCACAGTAATGTATGTAGGGAAGTGTTGTTAATGAGTTTGGCAGCTGCACTTTCAAGCTATGCAAGGGCATGTGTGTTTCCCCTCTCTTCCCTCTCTTACTTACACACAAGTACATATATATTTGTGCCCCATACAGTATCTTCATATTTTCTTTACAAAGCTACTTAATACACATGTTTGAGCTGGCAGGCTGGTGTTTTTTGTGAGTTTTTCCAATTCCTGCTACATAGCCCAGAGTGCTTTTCTTTAAGAGACATTTGCACTATATATAGTATTCAGTCAGCTCTGCTGTTGTGCAGCATTCCTTGTTTTGTTTCTTGCTTTTATATCTCCCACGTCTCCAGTGCTGTATCTCTGTGCACAAGGCCAACTCCAAAGGCTCAAACCTTCAGAGCTTTGTGTGTGCGTGTGTGTGTGTGTTTGCGTGTGTGTCTGTGTGTGTGAGTGACTGTGTGTGTGTGTGTGTGTGTGTGTTTGCATGTGTGTGTGTGTGTGTGTGTGCGTGTGTGTGTGTGTTTGTGTGTTTGTGTTTGTGTGTGTGTGTGTGTGTGTTTGCATGTGTGTCTGTGTGTGTGTGTGTGTGTGTGTGTGTGCGTGCTTGTGTGTGTGCTTGTGTTTGCGTTTGCGGCTGATTGTATGGCTTTGTGTTCAAACTCAAGTACCAGTTCCTATATCCTGCCAGCTCAAGGACAGGACTAAGGCTTATGTGGTTTCATCAAGATATGCCTTTGGAAAGTCTGTCAACGCTGACATGAACAAGCAAGCATTTATCAACAAATCTTTGGAGCTAGTTTACAGTGTGTACCTCAGATTCTATCAGCTGCGGGTGTTTGTTTCAAAGGCTTGTGCTGAGATTGCTAATTCAGCTCAGCAGTTAAATGTTCAGAAAATAGTTTAATTGGGCTGAATTAGAATTGCCTCTGTTTTCTGTTCAAAGCAGGAGCAGTGATTACGATGGAAATGCCATCAAAGGAAGGATGGCCTGTTTGTTCTCCTTGTGAAGGTGCTATGAAAGCTCTTATTCAGAGAGAGAGAGAGAGAGAGAGAGAGAGTGGTAGAGAGAAAGAGAGAGAGGCAGTAGGACTGTCAGTGGCTCGTCCTGAGAGCAGAGGCTTGTGGCAGTGAATGTGTGTACTGTACTTCTCAGTGTTGGAGCGAAGCTGTAAATGTGCGTGGGCATGCTCAGATACTTATTTATATATATATATATATATATATATATATATATATATATATATATATATAGACCTGCATACACCTACAGGTACTTTCTGTCTCCTTGGTGACTTGGTTATTAGATGCCTTGCTTTGAGAAATAATGAAGTAATGTAGGGATGAAAAATTATGACAACAATAAAGGAAACCTCTTCCCTTCATTTGCTGCGAGACTGGAGTGCTGCATAGGCTGCAGTGCTGCTGGGCACAGGGTCGTGCTAGTGTGGAATACTCTTATCTAAAACGCACAGGGCCAGCTCCTGTGAGCTCTCTGATAGGCTCAGTACAAAGAACATACAGTAGGTTGTTATACTATATGGGTACAGGCAGGGCCTGCTCCTCTCAGTGTCTTGGGTCAGATGTGTGCAGATATGTTTCATAAGTGGCATTGTCTTCCAATAAAATGATCCTATTTGCCTAATGTATGTCATAAATATGGTTATCTCACCAATAGAAATGGATATTTTACTGATAAAAATGATCGCGCCATTAAAATGATTACCTTCATGACAAGATTGCTACTTATATATTACCAATATTGTGGCTAGTCATAAAATGGAGTGCCGGCTTTGGGAGGAGAGACTGGTTTGCCGAATCTTTCTAGATTTTCATTCAGACTGAAGCTCACTTGGAGATGACCTTGACAAATAGTCTAGAAACTGCTACCATGTGTGGAATGTATTTGTTTGATTTTGTGTTCAGGTGTGTGTGTGTTTGTGTCTGTGTTTACATCTGTGTGCGTGTTTGTGTGTGCCTGCGTGTGCAGTGTGCTGGCTGCTGCTCCTTGGCTTTGTACCCAGTGGGATGTGATTGCTTCAGGCTGTGTGTAACAGAATGCAGGCAGATAGAGGAGGAGCACTAACCTTGGACTCAGTGACCTCTGAGGGAGATTCGAGGTGGGTGTTGGGCAGGGAGGGGGCAGGCAGGATGTTTTGCTTTACCACATCAGAGCGCTGAGAATTCCTGTGTTGTTTTATTTATTGTGTCTGTTGCTAAATAATGGAGCGGCACCCCCTGAGGACTTCCCTGTAGATGGCCAAAACAATGAGTGGCCCACATGCTGCATCCAAATGTACACCACAAAAGAGAGAGGGAGAGGGTGTCTACTCCCTCTGGCTCGGGGCCTGGGCCTTAGGGATGCTGGACATGAACATGATCATGTGACATACACACTTCCTCTCTCTTCCCTTCTCTCCACTGTGATGTCACTGGTTGTGGTCCAGCTGGTTGTGGGTCTTGTGCTGTTGGATCCTGGTGAGTTCTGTGATTAGTCACTGGGCTGGTCAGCCCTTTCTAGTCTTGTTAAAACACGTCAGTTCCTATGATACTAATACTATGAGCCACAGGCTGTCAATCCTCTTATGGTATATGAATTTATGGAATATTTTTGCAGGACTTCACGTTATGAGTCAGCAGTTAGTTTCCACTTAGCTTTTTATTGTGTTTTATCATGAAGTGCCTCAATTGATTCTAAATGAAAATACCAATGTTAGAATTACTGTACATTTAATTACTGTAAAAATACAAGTCACAATCAACACTGGAAGTTTGCTCTCCAGTTATAATGTGTTCAGTATCTTTTTGGTACCTGCTAAGTCATACATACTGTAAAGGAAGCAATTTATGCATTAATGCAAGTTTAAATAAGCCTTACAAATGGAGACATAGGACAAAGCTCAGTGTGGTCTGTCCGACAGGTGTCCAGATACACAGTGCAATTTAACAAAAACTGGAACAATGGAGGGGTGTCAGTTTATGTGAGCTGATTATTATTCAAGCAATGTCTCCCACGCCACGTCATACATACAGCACTCATCACTGCAGAATTTAAAGCTGTTCTGAATCCCTTTTGTGCTTTCAGTCTGAAAATGTATAGTAAAAAAACCTTCAGAGAAAGTAGGTCAGCTAAACAAACACCATAGCTCACACTATCACAGGCGGCTCATTACCACTCAGATATAATGTGTGCTGCCCTCTAGTGGTCAGTGTATTCATTTCAACGGGAGCTGAATTCATTTACATATCCATTGTACGCACGTACTATGTCTATATGCAGACAGGGGATTGAGTGATCCCAGACCAATCAGCAGACTGTCAGTACTGTGGATGAAGAAAAAAGCAAGCAGTCTCCGACTGGTCTCTAGCCAACTGCTGCAGATGAAAACACTCCACTGATCCCTGAATCCAACATATTGTTAGTCCTGTCGTTAAAACGCTCTGATTCACCGGTCACATTTATTTCAAAATGAGGCATTTGACCATATTTAATACACATGCTAATTAAAATAGCTATCATTCTCAGTTTGACTGGGGATTTGTAGACTTTTTGTGCGTAGCTGTGTTTGTGCATGTCAGTGTGTGTGTTTGGACTTGTATGTGTGTTGTGTCCTCTTCCGTTCCCAGCCCTGCGTTTAGACCTCATTGTGGGTGAAAGGGGCTGGATGGGGTTTACATGATGTGGGCTTAAGGGAGCTGTATGTATGTGTGTGCCTCTGTGTGTGCATGTGTGTGTATGTGCCTGTGTGTGTGTGTGTGTGTGTCTGCGTGCAAGCACGCACGTTTGTGTGTGCCTCTGTGTGTGTGTCTGCGTATGAGCAAGCACGTTTGTGTGTGCCTCTGTGTGTGTGTATGCGTGCAAGCATGCACATTTGTATGTGCCTCTGTGTGTGTGTATGCGTGCGAGCATGCACGTTTGTATGTGCGTGCGTGTGTGTGTGTGTGTGCGAGCATGCACGTTTATATGTGCCTCTGTGTGTGTGTGTGTGTGTGCGGATAAAGAGCCTGGGTGCAGGGTGGGCCCTGTGCCAGACAGGCAGAGAGGGCGCTTATCTGCGCCTGCTCCTCCTGCTGGGTGTGATAGATGGGAGGGGGCTGGGTGGAGGTGAGGGGTTATTTTAGGACAGGATCCACAGAGCTGCTTCTCGGGGTGCGATGCCATGGGCTCACACTTGAATGAAGGTGAAGGCAGAATGATGGGGAATTCTCTTCTCTCCCAGAAGAAAAAAAACAAAGCATATTGTGTGTGCAGGCACGGAAAAAAAGCCTTGCATAATGCCTCCCTGTGGGATTTTCCCTGTGAGTGTGTGTATGCGTGTTTCCATCTTTCTGTCTATCCATCTGTTCATCTCTCGTTTAAACTCATTCTCTCTTCCCTCCCCTTTTTTCACTCGCCTCCTCTCTCACTCTCTCTCTCTCTCTCTTGCTCTCCCTGTTTCTCTATTCCCCTCTCACTCCCCTGCTCTCCTTCTCCCTCCCTCCCTCCCTCCCTCTCTCCTTGTAAGCGTAGTCTGGGCATGCTGCCAAGCGGAGTGTGTGTTTTTTGAATGAATACCTGATGAAGCTGATGAAGTGCGTTGTGGGCGGAGCAGCGGGAGGGGAGTACTGCTTGCAGCTCTGGCGGTGGAGTGGCCTTGCGTAACATACGCCGGAGTGCTGCACACGCACTGCTTCATGTGAGCCAGGAGCACGGGGGGACTTCCTTATCGCCGGCCCGTTGGAAACGGCGGCGGGGAGATCACGTACTGGAACGAGGAAAAGGGTGAATTTCCATTGCTAAATTTGCTTTAAGGAAAAGCTCTGCTTGAAAGGGAAGAATTGGAAAGAGGCTAAGCTTTTTTTTTCTCAGGGACACGAGAGGCATAGAGACCCAGAGAGGATTTTTTTTAGCAGGCTATGCAAGCAGAGACTCTGGAGAGAGTGGTAAGCTTTTCCCAAACAGGGCAGCTCAGAGAATGTGTTTTGCGCTGTTGTTGCTCTGCAGTGTTTTTCTTGTGCTGTTTTTCATCGTCCCCGACATACACCCTTATTTTCTGTTCCCTGGGGGGTTAGAGCATCTATCGTCTTTTAACAAGGCTGGGGACTCCCGGAGAGGGGGGGAAAAAACGCAAGTCATGCAGCCTTCCTGCGGGTACTCTGTGTTCTCTCTTATTCTCTCGTTCACTCTCTTTCTGTCTCTCTCTCTCTCTCTCTCTCTCTGCATTGTGCATGGTTTTAGAGAGCAGCGATGCAGGAGTCTGCACTCATTGTGAAGACAGAGACAGCGGTGTTTGTGCTGGCTGTCTGGACGAAAAACCCGTGCCCGCCTCTTAAAGGGCCAAGCACTCGCTCTAGCTCAGGGGGAGGGTTCCTGCTCAGGCACTGGGAGGACCAGACGGACACAGATGCAGAGCTCTCTGGTTAAAATTAGAAGGCAGATAGTGTATCATGCTGGGGATTTAGGCCTTTGTGGAAGAGGAGTGTATGGGGGTATTAAGGCTGCTCTGCTCTGGCTGGTTTGTGTGAGGATTTCTTTGAACGGGTTTGTCTCAGCTGCTACCAGCACATTAATCTGGGGGATTTACAGGTTGATAGTAGATGTTATAATCTCATTACAGCTTTCTGTATGTTGGCCATGTGTTTTGAGGTCCACTACAATAATGAGGTTTTCAGTTTTTTTTTGCCTTATCATTGCCTCTGTGATTTTTGGGTGGATTGCATTTATCAGTCACATTAATCATTCAGATTCCTTTCATTTAGAGACTTGTGGGACTATGATTCACACCCTAGGAATTACTTAGGATCTATACAGGTAATCAGATCCCCCTACTTTCCATTTTTCTCCATGCTTAGAGTGCGTGAGTGTTCTGCACCATATTGACTAACACGGTGAAACCATTCAGGAGTCCATTAGCCCATTGGCCTTCGTGGAAGTTGGGGGAATAACTAAAGAACAACTTCAGTTCTCAAGGCAAGATACAGGAAACGGTCAAAATTGTGTTTGTATGTGTGTGTGTATGTGTTTTTCTGTGTGACTTTCTCTCTCTCCCTCTTTCTCTCTCTGTGTGGAGATATTATTCTCGTGGAATAAATGTTTTGCATAAGACATCTCCTTCTGACCAGAGTTGAAAATATGTATTTTTGTGGTCTGTCTGTTTCCCACAGAGAGTGGCTAATCAGTCTTTTCCATTAGCCAAACATTTATAACAGGTGACAAATCGTTCTCAGCCAGGCAGGCTGAATGTCTGCCATGTGCAAGAATGCCAGCACACCACATTTGTGCTATATCACAGAAAGCAAGTTTGAGGCTGTGTTTAGATTCTCTCATAGTAATCTGAGTAAAAGCTTTTTTGCAGAGTGCCTGATTTATTACTACTACTACTGCTACTACTAATCGTACTGCTGCTGCTGCTACTGCTGCTACTGCTACTGCTACTACTACTACTACTGTAGTAGTCCTGCTCTTACTATATAGTACTACTGCTACCACAACATCTACTACTGCTACTATAACTAGTAGTAGCGTTGCTACTGCTACTTATACTACAACCAATGCTACTGCTGCCATTGCTATTACTACTGTTCCTGCTATAACTACTCCTACTACTACTGCTGTTAGTGTTGCTCCTACTGTTGCATGTTTGTGCTGCTGTAGAGTATGGTACTCCAGACTCTGTTCCTGTTGTAGAGTGTGGTACTCCAGGCTCTGGTCCTGCTGTAGAGTATGGTACTCCAGACTCTGGTCCTGTTTTAGAGTGTGGTACTCCAGACTCTGGTCCTGTTGTAGAGTATGGTACTCCAGACTCTGGTCCCGTTGTAGAGTGTGGTACTCCAGGCTATGGTGCTGCTGTAGAGTGTGCTACTCCAGGCTCTGGTGCTGCTGTAGAGTGTGGTACTCCAGACTCTGGTCCTGTTGTAGAGTATGGTACTCCAGAGTCTGGTTCTGTTGTAGAGTGTGCTATTCCAGACTCTGGTGCTGTTGTAGAGTGTGGTACTCCAGGCTCTGGTGATGTTGTAGAGTGTGGTACTCCAGGCTCTGGTGATGTTGTAGAGTATGGTATATCAGACTCTGGTGATGTTGTAGAGTGTGGTACTCCAGACTCTGGTCTTGCTGTAGAGTGTGGTATTCCCAGGCTGTTTGTATTGTAAAGTAGGGTATTCCCAGGCCCTGTTCTGCTGAGTGGGGTATTCCTGGCTGTGGTGGTGGTGCTGTAAGCATTGCTCAATGTGGGTCACTCTCTCTCCCAGGGCCAGAGCCCCGCCTTTGTTCCAGCAGTATAATCCAGAGGATGAATGATTAGTGAGGAAAAGCTTAGGCTCTGCTCTATCCTGACCTGTTAAGGGGTGGGGGGTGGGAGGCCATCTACTTCTGTACATACTGTATGCAGATATGTAGATAAGCCCTGAGGGTTCCCTGGCCCTGCTGTAAAATCCAGTAGCACATTAAAGTAGGATGGTGGGTTGTTCTCAGGTGATATTCTTTGACAGACATTCAGATTTCCTGAGTCAGGAGCAGCTCAGGATCTCCATTGTTGAACTGATGGAGAGCCATGTAGCATGGGACTAAAATTCACCACAACATCTGCTCCTGTGACTGATCTTGCACGTGTTTATGACATCATCAAAGGCATCTTCAGCTAGGTGAGGCCGTTACTGGGGATGATCTTTTTATAATGTTGTAGTGACAATGAAGAAACTTTGACGTTGTGAGGAAAAACTTTGCAGCTGGACAATTCCTCCTTACAAAGAGGCCTGGCATTTCTTTAGTGTGTTAATGTCATTGTGGAGAAGGAGACCAGGGTGTGGTTGTCACACTCAGCATGTAAACTCTTTGCCCCCTGAAGAACAAGCCCTTTAACCAGAGCG
This sequence comes from Conger conger, assembly GCF_963514075.1. Lineage (NCBI taxonomy): Eukaryota > Metazoa > Chordata > Actinopteri > Anguilliformes > Congridae > Conger > Conger conger. Next base: position 67,177,097 of record NC_083760.1, on the reverse strand, counting down.
TAAGTGTGTCCATCAGTGGGATAAAAGGAAGTGTAGTGCAGCAATCCCACTTGTCCAGGAGAGTGACGTAGAGCAGGACATTCTGCCATACCATGAGCCCTGGCTTGTTGCCGATGTGGCAAAGTTGTGGAAGACCTGGGTTTGTTCCTCTGTCTCCTAGGTTTTCAATAGGGGTCCCTGGACCCTGGAAGCCCATGAAGGTACAAAATCCACCCCCGACTCCATACCCCATGCACAGTAGCTGTCTCCCCTCACCTTGAAAACCCACAAAAAATAGCATTAAGGAGTGTCCTATGCCAGTTCACACCTCCCTTCTAGCTTAGCCATGTTCATTGGTAAATTTATACTTGTGGGTTTAGGCTAGTATTTTGGCAGCCAATTCTCCATTAATCCTTACAGGCTGGTTCCTGGCAGTATACCAGGAACAGAAATGAATGTGGGAAGAAATGAATGATGCACAGTTTGGTGAGAGGATTAAAGCTGAGTCTTTTTACCATTTATTATAATGACAAAATTAAGACTAATACTCACACCAGACTTCTACAAGCCTGATTAAGTCTGAAGTGCTTGCATGGACTTGATTGATTAAATTTACGATGGATACAACAAAGGCCACATTTGACTCTGTGCTGATATTCTGGTTGAGACAGTCATTGTCAGCTGTAGAGATGTAATGTTAATATTCAGTTGTTCTTTTCCAGCAGCTTGTTATAAACAAAACCCAACAATTAAAGTGGCTTGTCTTGCTGAATACTTGAGTGTAAAATTATTATTTCTGTCTTCTCATTCAAAATGTCTCATTGTGTAGAATGTACAGTATGTCGTTGTGCCTGTGAATGATCTCAATAGCTCTGGAGATTGCCTTCAGCTAATTAGCATGCCCCAATGGCTGCGTGCACTGCAGACCGAACTACAGAGACTGAGAAAGGGAGAGGCAGAGAGGGAGGGAGAACTAGAGAGACAAAGTCTAAGAAAGACAGAGGTAGAACAGGAAGAAATGACGGGAAACTGACATAAAGGGGAAGGGGGGAAATGCAGAGATAGAGAGTAGAAACAAAGAAGGGGACTAAGCAAAAGAGAGAAATTGAGAGGCAGAAGGAAGAAAAAAATAGAGAGGGAGAGAGTGAAAGAGTGAGAGACCCCATCTGCTGCTGTTGGCTTGTTGACACAGTGCTTTTCAGTAACCAAGTGTCTAACTGTGCAATTTCCATTTACAATGGTGATGACCTCCAGTGTGGAGCAGAAACAAATAGCTAATCTCAGCACTCATTGACTGGCCTCCAGGCCCCTGTCCCACTTGGTTATTGTGTTCCAGGGCCAGTTTCTTTTGTAAAACATGGATGGTGCTGGGTTCTCTAGCTATGCATAGCTACTATAATACAGCATGGACATGCAGGAAAGACAGCTAGAGACAGCTTTACTTGCAGTTACCCGCTACACTCAAATTTACGCAGGCCTGCACGTCAGTCAGGCACAAATTCGGTGGCAGCCATTTACAGAGGCAGAGGTTACATTTGCAATTACAATAACTTGAAATTACATAACATGCATGTAACGCTTTTCAGAGCAGATACAAGACCATCTCCCTTTTCCTTTGAAATACGCTTCTATCTGAGTCACAGCCAACCCAGTGAAAATCCAGCCTTTGCATGTCACCTTCTCGCAGCTCAATTTGTCTGACTCAGGGTGTTTTCACACCTGTGGTTTGATTGCTTTGATCCGAATCATGCACTAATACGTTACGATGCTGCACTTTCCCTTTGGTTCGTTTTGTGTTCGCATGGCATTATTTAACAGTGAACCATAACTTGTAAACAAATGGCACGTGCAAGCAAACTGCTCTCTCATTGGTCAGAATTTTGGTTCAGGAAATTTGAGATTCTTTGGATGGTATACCAGTGTTCCGTATATGAGAAAAATATTCAGTTTGAACGTGTCTCAAAAACAACATGTTGATGCATTTGATAAGACAATGGGCTGCCACCAGACATCTCTGTAGGATGTCTTGTCTTTCTCAGCTAGCTACCTAGTAGCTAATGCTTCAAACAGAATGTGCTGCCCCGTGATTCAGTGTGAAAGTGTCCCATCATGTGTCGAGTTACACAGCAGATTAGTAGTTTTTGGCTACACTGCAAAGGAACCGCTCCAGAGTTTGATGGAAGCAATCTGAGACCACCCTCTTTAGGTGGTCTCGGCCCACTTCTTTTGGGCCGCACCAGAGTGGGACTACTGTGTTCACACCTGCCCAAACGAACCCCGACAAGGTGGTAATCACACCAGGGTTTGATTCAACCGGACTAAACATGGCATGTGTGAAAACGCCCCCAGAGTGCTGTGGTTTAGTCTTGTCACTTTCTGTGAACCAAAACAACTGAGGGGAAAAACTGAACCCTTGTGCCCTTGAGTAGGCCTCAGAATGCTCCAGAGACATAGCAGATAAGCCTACGATAAGGGCCCAGGACTGGGGGGTGTCCCATTCTGAAGCAGCACTCAGCTGGGTCTCTCTGACTCATTTTATATTCAAACCAACCCTCCCTTGTGTCACACAGAGCAGACCTATTTTCTGAATTGTCTTTAATTATATTTACAAAACATGCCAATGGACAACCATTTTGTCTCAATCATATAGTTTTGTATGCAGCTCTAGCACAATATTACTACTATTTATCATTTTTATATGTTTCTCGTAGCAATTTGTCAGTTCTGTCAGTGATGCACTACACAAAGAAGCATTCATTGTGCCTTCATGAAGGTAAAAAAGCTTAAGCTCCAAAACCTTTTTCAAAAGCATCTGTATGTGCATTTTCCATTCTTGTTGTCTTAAGTCATATCTGAGTACTGGACTGGAAGTGAGGGTGTATATCAAAATGCTGTAGAATTAAAAGTAGTCTGAATATTATTAGAACCTTATAAGGATTAGTTGTCTTATTGTATATACTTAGGAGACATTCATATAGGGTCTACATACACATACTGTACATTCACGCAGATATTGAGGTAATTCAGATTACCTTACTCAGAGGTTTAACAGCTGTCCTACAACCAACAGCTGTTGTTGTGTCTGTCAGTATAATTACCACTATACTGACCTGCAGCAGTCCTTTGCTACATTGATTAAGGCTCCTTCTGGGAGCTCAGTTGTCTTCTATGTTCCCTAATCTGTGTTTTCATTAAAATTCCTTTTAAAAAGCAGTGCAACATTAACAGATGTAGTTTGTGTTTCATTATACAAGCAGTAGCTTACATTACATTTATTTAGCAGACATTGTTATCCAGAGCACAGTAAAATATGAGCAAACTTAAGTGCACCCACCTGAATAATTTCAGCATAGTGTCAGACCTAGCTAAATCAGTAAAGTACTAGGCCAAATGTAACTATGATACACAAGATAGCATGATACCATAGAATCATAATACAACTTCTGCTTCAAATGCCATCCATGTCAAGGCTTAGTACATCCCATAATAACTTTAATTAATAGCATAATATTGGAGTGTTAGGGGTGTGGGTGGGTGGGACCCATATTGTCACTAATTTTGCTATCCTGACCACCAAGTCCATTCCTCCACTGACTGTGGAGTGATCAGTACCCCAAAGTAGTAAAGCAGTGATTTTAAGATCACTCATGTTGTAATTTATGTTGCTTTCATGGCTTTAGGTTGGGACTGTCGACAATTTTTAGACTCAATGAAAGCAGGTAGCCAGTGAAGTGACCTGAGGATTTAGTGTGTGGCAGAATGCTTAAGAAGGTTGTAGACAAATCATGCAGCTGTGTTCTGGATGTGCTCCTCGTGGTGCAAGGGGGGAATTTATGTAGTCCAGCCTTGAGAGTAGCAGAGCCTGGACCTGGAACTCCGTAGAGTTGGTGGTGAGGAAGGGAGGAGGGGGACTGAGCAGTCAGTGGTATGTGATAAGAGATCACAGACTCAAGAGATTGTATATGAAGGGAAAAAGTAGAGGGCCAAATAGGAGCCCTGTGGGACACCAATAGAAAGACTATGGGGTCTAGACAGGCCACATCCCAAGAAAGCCTAAAGTATTATGCAGATATATAGGATCTGACTCACTTAAGTGCTGTGCATAAGATTCTCATTGTGGTCAGGGTCGGCAGAAGGAGTATGTCATCTAGGGCATCCAAAGCTACAGGGAGGCCTTTTTGTATGAAAATACGAGAGAGGGGTGACCCTCTAACTGATTGAAGTGCTTTGTGAACCTAGAATGGAAGGTGTCAAAAAGGATATTTTGTTGCCATCCGGGTGGCTCATCCTGTTCAGGCACTGTTCTTGTGCTTGGTCCTCACAGTGCAGTATTGAATCTGAACCCGTGATAATGCTGAGTGTGACTGGCAGCCCACGGAGCAATGCACAGTTCATTCCAACATGGTGGGGGGATGAGAGGGTATCATTTGGCCAGGATGACAGCATCTCCTCCATCTGGTCGACCGGGCACCCTTAAGACTGCCTGCTGAACTGCACAGTGTCCTCTTCCAACACATGTCTGTGTGGGCCTGACTTGTGAACTACATTGTGATGAGAAGCAGTTGGCTGACACAAGTGCTTTGGAGGGGACCACATGCTTGTCTGCATTGGACACAAAACATCCCTTAACTCCATGTCCTGTGGGCTGCAGTGCCTGCAGGCATTTGCATCAACTGCGCATCACTTGCTGTAGAGAGCAAATGTGTAAGTGCCTTTATACACAGGTAGTATAACTAAAACATTCCTTAAAACAAGGTATTCTTCAGATTCACACATTTTCATGCATATGCTTATTGAAACCTTTTGATTTTGACAACACATAATGATACTGACTCCTATTTCTACTGTGTGTGAGAATTTGTGTGCTGTGTACACCTGTGCTAGAGAGCATAAGAGTGGTTGCCTCCTGTATGTTGGGCTGCTGCTGTGGGTGCAGGGTTTTAAATGTGCCTTGAGTTGAGAACAGATCTGCTGGTGCATTATTAATGTAGCTGCCACTGTGAGGCTACTGTGTGCTCTCTCCCTCAATCGCTCACTCATGATTTCCCACACATATACTGTACACTGTACATACACCCAGATGCACACATGCACAAACATACACACTCACACACACATACACACACGCACACACACACACACACACACACACACACACACACACACACTCTCTCTTTCCCTTTTTCTCTCTCATGCACTCTAACAAGAAGGTCTTCTCTCACAGTCCAAATACTGTGATTTCAAGCAAAAGTAATGGAAGCTTACAGCACCTTTCTCCCTCATGTGAAAAGCTAGCTCCCACTCTGAGGCAGTTAGTGCTCCCATCAGTCATAATTTTATTGTGAGTGGTAACTAATATGTGTGTGTGTGCGTGTCCGTGTGTGTGTGTGGTGTGTGTGTCATTTCCTCCTCAGATTCCAGTTGCAGCTGAGGAGGCCCACACTCAGAGGGAGATGATTCCTCATGAAATCCACGGATCCTCCTCTGACAGCAGACAAGACTCCAGCAGTTTCAGACTGAGTCCTGTAGCCGTCAGACGCTGAGGAGGCCAGAGGGGCCATCGAGTAAGCAGGAGGACCCTGCTGCAGCGATAACCACCTCTACGGGACACACAGAACGTGAGACAAAGAGGTAGAGAGAAAAGGGAGAGAGGGAGGGAGGGGGGGAGAAAACTGCCAAGAGAAAGTGAGACGGGAGTTGACAGCAGAAGAGCAACATGAAGTCCAACCAGGAGCGGAGTAACGAGAGTTTGCCCCCCAAAAAACGGGAAATTCTGGCCCTGGAAGAGAAGGCTGTGGTAGTGGCAGCATCTGCCAGCGAGAGCCAGAGAGGGGGAAACCTGGCGTGGCTCGCGAGTGTGGCCAGTGGGCAGAGCACTGGAGGGCAGTACGACGGACCCCAGCACAAACCCATCTCCTCAGCCACGGAGTACTCCTCTTCCTCCTGCTCTTCACCCTCCTCGTCCTCCCTCTCCAGAGTTGCAGTGGCTGGAACGGCGTTGACCACTCTCCCTGCGATTTACTCTTCGCCTCTCTCTCAACCTGCCGGGACCATCCAGTATGCCCAACTGCCTCCCAATGTGCAGTTCATCAGCCCAGCCTATGGAGGGCCCTACGCCGGCTACATCTCCTCCCAGCTCATCTCCCCAACGGCCACGTCCACCCCCACCCTGGTCCAGCGCCCTCACCTGGAGGCCTACAGCAGCGCTGTGGTTTCGCAGGCCTCCAAAGGCGAGCAGCACCACCTGCTGGGCACCCCTCCTCCGCCCCAGTCCACCCACCCAGCGGGCCAGTATGTCCAGATGGCCGGCTCCCCCCTGAGCGTCACCTCGGGGACGGTGGCCTCCCCTGCCGGCCACCTGCCCCTGCATTCGGCCGTCCTGCCCCACACCCTCACCCTCACGCCCTCGCAGGTGGTGCTCCAGTACGCCGACAGCCCCGTCGCCAAGAAGGACGAGGGGCGGACGCGGGAGCTGCTGAACGGGGAGGTGGAGAAGGGCCGGCGCTACGGGCTGCTGCTGGAGGCCAGCCTGCTGAAGCAGAGTGGAGTGGCCAAGGCCCCGCACGGCCAGCCGCAGCAGCACTACGAGGCTCAGCACGTGGTCATCCCCGCCGACTACACCCAGGACTCCTCCGGGCTCCGGACCTCCCTGATGCTGGTGCCCAACAGCCACGGTAACAGCGGCGGTGCTGAGCAGGACTGCAGCCCGGAGAAGCCCCCGTCCTCTGCGGCTCATGGTGGTGCCGCCCTGGGCAAGCCCATCTCCAGCAAGGCCTCATCCTTCACCTTCCCCTCCTCCACTTCCTCAGAGGGGCTGAAGACACACATCGCCTCTCTCTCCCCACACACCGTCATCCAGACCACTCCCAGTGCTGCTGAGCAGATCTCCATGGGCGTCTCTGCCCCCGGCTTCTACCACGCCCCCCAGCCGCCCATCATCGGCTACATTGCGAGCGGAGGGCAGCAGCAGCAGGCAGTCAGTTACCACGCCACCCTGCCCCAGCACCTGCTCATCCCGAGCGGGCAGCCCCTGCTGGTCCCAGTCAGCAGCAGCAGTGGAGTGGAGCAGGAGCCCTGCCACGCTGCCGTTACCTCCCACCAGCAAATCGCTGTGTCGGCCTCACACTCCTACGTGGCCACGGCGATCCCCAAGTGCGAGCTCGTGGGGGTCGCTGAGCAGCAGGCCGCAGGAGCCTACCCGGCTACAGCGGCCCCCGGAGGCCTGGTGCAGGATCAGCTGCCTGCCCCTGTGGCCCCCGCCCCCTTGCTGCCCCCCTACTTCATGAAGGGCTCCATCATCCAGCTGGCCGACGGGGAGCTGAAGCGGGTGGAGGACCTGAGGACGGAGGACTTCATCCAGAGCGCGGAGATCAGCGGCGAGCTGAAGATCGACTCCAGCACGGTGGAGCGCATTGAGGGCAGCCCCACGCCCAACTCCGCCATCATCCAGTTTGCTGTGGGAGAGCACAGAGTGCAGGTGAGCAGAAAGATGGGCGCTTTTCATGAAAAAGAGTGAAAAGCATTAAAAGTGATGATTTAAAAGCTCAGAATGATGGATATAGCCTTAAATGGAGCTTAGAATGTTTGATATTCTGGGATCCAGTTGAATACCAGCCCCTGCACTTATTTTCCGAGGTAAAATTTATGGAAATAGGTTCAATTATCTTGTCTGTGTCATATCACTCCGTAGTGTGGTTCCCCTCACTAAGATAAGAGCATCTGAATACACTCTCAATACAGCTCAGATCACATTGAGCTGCTAATTAGTAGAATCAGGTGTGCCAAATCAGGGTTGAAGTGAAAACGTTCAGGACGGTAGATCTCCAGGAACAGTGTTGGTGACCCCTGCACTACACTATAGCACTTCTAGTCTCCCTGTTTTTTTCTAACCAATCATGCCCCCTTTCTAGACTCCATTATACTCTAATGGCTTCTTTGCCATGCCATTAAGGTAAGATGAATTCAGTGATGTTTCTGAGTTCTCTGAGTTTCCAGCATACAATACGTATATAACAGTGGTATGAATCCTCTATCTCTCTTTCCCATCTGTCTAACACAGGTGAGTGTGGAGGTGCTGGTGGAGTATCCCTTCTTCGTTTTCGGTCAAGGTTGGTCTTCCTGCTGCCCGGACAGGACCACCCAGCTGTTTGAGCTGTCGTGTGCCAAGCTGTCGGTGGGTGATGTCTGCATTTCCCTCACCCTGAAGAACCTGAAGAATGGCTCTCTGAGGAAGAGCCAGTCTCAGGCGGCTGGAGCCCCGCTGAAGCCCCCCAAGGCAGAAGCGCATCACCGGGACAGGGGGGGTGACTGCAGGGAGCAGGAGAATGGACTAGGGCAGTGGGCAGGGGGCGTGGAAGGCAGGGTGGGAGGCACCATCTCTGAGAACGGGGAACTGAAGTCCGGGGAAAAGACTTGCACACCCCAGGCACCAAAAACAGACTCTGGAGGCACTGATCGACCTTCTGGGCGTAAGAGAAGATGGTCAGCCCCAGAAGGCCGGCAGGTGGAGAAGTCAGGTGAGGGGCCATCCCCACCCCTGCCCAAAACCACATTTATCCCTCAGGAGGTTAAGATCTGCATTGAAGGTAGATCAAATATAGGCAAGTGAACAGTAAAAGGACTTTTTTTGCAAATGGGGGAATGAGAGAAACCTGATTCAGTTACATTTGTCTTTCTTTTTTTTTTCTTTTTTTTGCCTATCCAGATTTCTGTACTGTAGGCTAAATTTACCACACACGTTCATGCTATAATTTTGCTTTAGGTCTGTGTGGTTCCTACACATACGGCCTGTTTAAGCTTAATCCTTGACTAAATTTAGTTTTGCATGGAGAATTTCCATTCAAAATTGAATTTCAGTCTAGCACTAGACTTAATCTGTGTCTGTGAAACTGGCCCATAGAGTTTTTACATTTTTTTACATTGCACAGGCTATGGAAATAGTTCCAGAATTCTCAAGCAAGTTTGTTTGGGGGACTGCAGTGTATCATGCATACATACATAGGCAGGTGCATTGCTTGACTCCATTATGAAAAATAAGCTGGTCTCCTTCCTTTATATCCCATTTACACACTTCTCATCCCCTTCCAAGGATGGGACAGGAACAGACAGTGTGGCACATCGTTCAAGGTTGCAGGAGACGCAGGATGTTGAAAGGCTGTGGTCCGGTCCTGTCACTGAGAGATGGCAGTAGAGTTCATGTCACATGACCAGCTCAGTCATATCACTGGCGCTGTTTATTTTCTAGCCCCTTGCATTCTGACCACACCGCTCCAAGGCAAGGGCAGGACATCACCGTGGGCTCACTTCCTCATAGCATCTGTGCGCTAAGGCTGCAGAATCTGGAATGTCAGCACTTTACCTACCGCGTTTGGTGGAATGGCGGAACCACTCCTGCCATGCGCCTCCCTACCCCCAACCTCACTGTTTCCATGGCAATGGGGGGTGCAAGTGGGAGTTGACATGATGTCAGCCAACTCATGCGTTCTATCCCTTTTTTAAGATTTGAGTGTATTTTTTTGTCATTTGTTAGTCTCATAGATAGCATTTACCTTTTCATGGGATCCTGTCTGAATTACAGACCATGTGGAAAGACAGTGGATACCTTGGATAATCTGCTTATGTCTCAAAGATATGTGGTGGCTGCCAGAGACGGAGGACTACCCTGCTGTAAAATACAGCTATGCCTGCTTGCCCAGCTTGAAAATTGAGCTGATCAAGCTGGTCATAAGATAGTCTAGCTGGGTATGAGCAAGTCAACCAGTTAGTGCTGGTCAACCAGCTACCAGCTGTTACAAACATAGTTTGAGCTGTTCAAAACCTAGCTTCAGCTGGTTTTTCAGCAAGGTGCATCCGCCTCAGTAGCAGAGTGCAGGCTGTGGGGGGAGAGTGAGGCCTCATCAGGCTCATAATGGATCTAACTGCCACACGCTTTCATTGATTGACTTACACAACAGAATCAACACATTTTTTGCTCAATGTCAAAGCACTTTGATTTGTTCAAGTCAGTGAGTCTGACTGCCTCACTCTCCCATTGCTAAGAGCAGGGCACCCAGAACTGGCCTCTGGGCCTTATTGCTGCTGCACTATGCTCATTATACAGACACGTCTCAGTTCACTGTGGGTGGCAGCCAAAGGCTCAAACCTACAGCCAGGGGTGGTTCTGCGAAAAATGATCTGTAGTTAATCTAACAAGTATTAATGAACACATACTGTATATTCTGTTTTTTGTAAACCTGTTTGAAAAGCAAAGCAATCACTTGTGTGCAAAGCAGCCACAAGAAAGTGTTTTGTGAAACAAACCAAGCACTGCAAAGTTGGTGATCCTTGAACAACTTTTAAAAGCTTGGCAATGTCCAACCAAACACTTTCCCTGGGTTTCTGGGTGCCTTTTCAGTGATTACAGAATCCACTGCTGAACTGCTGATGTGTCTGTGGACAGCCCCAGTGATGGTGGAGTCAGAAGGTCACTTTAAAGGGAAACGGTGCTGATCAGAGAGGGGATGGAGGATCTCTACCCACAGCACGATGTTTACATTATTTTTGTTATAGAACTGAGGCTTTGCCTGTATAAACACACTGTCTCTCTGTCAGATATTTTACATTCAAAGCACATTTACTTTTATATGTCATGCTCCCATTATGTGAGGTTTATACACTATTTGGGTGGTATTTAACCTCTAGCCACAAATTTACTTTAATTAGCAGATTTCCTCCAGGCCCCTTCCTGTGGATGCGGAAATATGAATCATTTTCACTACTGCTGTCTGGCCTTAGAGGCATCTCTGTAGCACAATGCATTTTTATGTTTTTCCCCATTTCAGTAGCTGGACATTTTAAGACTCTTTCTCATGGGAAAGATGGTGCGGAGAAAATGGAATACATTTTTTTGAAATACAACCTGTTGGTAGATAACCCAAGAAGATTGAATGATTTCAAATCTTATATGTCCAAACTGTTCTTTTTTAGCTAATGTCAGCAGCCCAAAAGTGCAATGTACAATCACAATGTGCTGGCAGGGAAAGGGGTTTTTGTCTGAGAAAGCAAGTGTGATAATGAACCAAGCTGAGATTCTTAATCTCTCGTATTTTATCTAGAAATGGAATTATCACTTGTCCACTCCGTCATGAGTGCAGGAGCACTATGTATGGACAAGTTAGGTGAGACATATCCAGCTTGTCATATAGTTTAAAGTGTCTAATTAGAGAGACCCCTTGAATGATACCACCCTGTTTCAATGTTCATCACAGCTGAAGGTGCAGGCCACAGGCCAGTCCCTGACCAGACAATCAGTGCAGGCATATGATGTCATCAAACGGCAGCAGTCATCCCTGAAGATGAAGAGGGCTTTTATTTATTTTTTATTTCTTTCCTTTTTTAACTACTATGTTACAAGAGAATTGTGGAGTATGTTTTTAGCTCCAATAATTCTATTTTCTTGTTATTGTGTTGCCTGTTTGTTTCTACTTGGTTTAACCCGCTTATAATCTTTACAGTGTTTTTGTGGGGTATTTGACAGGAAGGTTTAAATAAGAATATCCTCACTTTGAACATCATGGGAATATAGATATGTGAAAAAAGTCTCAGACTCTGAAATTATTATTTGGTAACTGAAATTGTTCCTTTATCAATGTTCAAGGTTCTACCCACAAACATGTGAGAGGTGTCCGTCACCTGCATCTATGCATTGTCATATATATATGTATGTGTATGCTTGTGCACATACACATATGTATTTATGATACATGCATGATTTGTGCATGCATATTGTTTTCTGCAGTACGCATTCACAAATGCACGTGTGCACATACTCACATGCACACTTTTTCCATGAAACACTGAAATGACCTGCTTGTGTTTTGTGCGTGAAAACAATACTTAGTGATTTCCATGTTCTGTACTGTAGTGTGTGCATATTTGTGTATATACTGTTTTGTACAGTATACACACAGTATATACGTATATAATGAAAAATTCAGTGTTTTCTGTTTAACGTTATACTTTAAGAATCTTGCAATTTGCACAGCTGGAGAGTTTGAGATATTTTTGGGGGGGCTTGGGGGTACAACGAATGTTGGGAATTCATTTACCTAAATGTAGCAGTGACCAGTACTTTACAATGCCAAGATCTTCCCACAAGCCCTGCAAGTGGGTCTTCTCTTCTCTTATTATCATGTAGGAAAGGAACAGGAAGAATCATGCACACATCATTTCCTAGCTCTCTGATTGGCCTCAGAGGCCTGCCAGTCAAGAGAGAGGCGTGTTCACAGCACAGTGAGCCACGTTTGCAATTAATCAAGTGCATGGTTGAGTACACCAATGCAGATTTTAAATGCTTTATTTTTGCAGTGAAACAGGGTCTCTTGGATTAATAATGCAACATGCATTTTATTCATATTGTCTTTGAGGGATTGGTGTTAGGGAGACCTTCCGGATAGAGTGGTTCTGTTTGCTCACAGAATTTACACATCATCTAAAATCCCAGTTGTGTATAGTTGCAGTCATATCATGATCCACAACAACAATGCTGTCAGTGTGTGTAACCTTCAGGGAATACTTTACAGGAAGATTGTGAGGTTTATTGGTTTAGGGTTTTTTAATGTGTAGAAGTTATTTAACAAGTGTGCTAATCCATTCTACCAGCACAAAACAAAAAATGTGAGTGGGACTCTTATTGTGTTTAGTGTTTTCATCATTGAATGAATTAACTCAACCAAAAGAGTACCCCCTCCCAAATCACTTTAAGCAGAAATGAACAGAGACAGGATACTGTTTATTTTGTTTGACTGTTTTGTTTTACAGTTGCATGGCCTACCATTTAGAAACTTCAGGGAACTTTAACAATAACACTCTTACAACACAATATGCAGTGAAAGTCTCTTGGTATTTTATTTTAATACGACTTGTGTGTGTCCAACCCCACTTCACATAATGACCTCATCAGCCCTTTATGACTACAATGCTTGACCAGCCTGATTTCCCCAGTTCTGGAACTTTCTATACCACACCATTGTTTAATTGTGTTGATTCTGATCAACTCACCTTGATTTGGTTTTCTGTTTTTTTTTTTCTTCCTCCAAGTCGAGGCCTGGTAGTGGGATGCTTTGGAAATGACGTATGAGGTAGCAAGGCCATCTATATCTTGGCATCAGGTCAGCCATTTGGTTTTTTGTTTGTTTGTGCAATACCAATAATTTTTCTCTCCCATTGTGCCAACTCGGAGTGGTGAGTGAGTCATTACCCTCTGCCTGCCCCCCATCCCTTAACCCACCCCTGTTATTCTATTGTCCTGTGTTTTGGACATTTCTCTTTTACAGTCTTTTGCCTCGAACTGGAGAATATGCAGACAGGGAGTGAACCATACCTGGTTATCCACGTGCCTCTTTTACCACGTGCAGCTTGCAATACATCATCCAATCACTGCATCACACTGTTATGATCCTAAAACATGCCATTTTCAGTCTTCACATCAGGGTACGTTCCTGAGAATTTTTTCTTTTTAGTTATTGTCAGAATAAAGACAGTGGAAATGAAAGGAAGATGGAACAGTCCATGAAAAGCAATGTTCTTAGAAATATATATTTATTTGTTTTTGCAGAATAGTTCCATGCCGTAGGGAGCTGACAATGATGTCACCTGCCAAAGTGTACGCAACAATATATGATCAACAATGTTCTGTCTCCCAAGTAAGAGTCTGATAGCGGTATGTGTGACAGAAAGCAGTCTGTGGAATCCCTTAGCAGGCTGCCACTGACCATGGATGCCTTACTGAGTGCATCTGGTGTCTTCTATTCTTAGCACCTTAGCATACCCCCATCTTTGTTTTTGATGGTCAGCATTTCCAGTGTGAAATGTTTTGAAACAATATTGAGGAAATATTTCCTTTAGGTCACAGGACAGAAGCAACTGCATGTGACATCATCCCTCACTCCCCACTGAAGGCCAAAAATCTTAGATTTTACTCAGGGAAGGGGCTGGTGTGTGTGTGTGTGTGTGTGTGTGTCTACGCATTTGTGTGTGTGTGTGTGTGCGCGAGTGTGCGTTAGCATAGGCGTGTGCTCATAGGTATGGTACACGAAAGCAGCACTTTTATGGCCCGGGAGCAGAGGTTCTCTTTCCCCATGAAATACAGACAAATGTCATTTGGATTGCCTAACCTCCTAACCCGCTTTTGGTCCTTATTTTATGGGATTGTTCCCAGACAACAGACCTCAAACAAAGTGTTTAACACTTAGTAATGCGGAGACAGATGCTCTGGGGGTCTGTCTCCACCTCGCCAGCACCTCCTGTGGCTGTGCTGTGTCACTGCAACCTTTCATTATTGTGTACCCTAATAGCTTGCATTTGTTTGTGACCCTTGTGAATAGTGATATTGCTATCATAGTGAGAAACTGACAATAAAAAAACCTCATAAAGTGGGGACCACTTTTAAATAATGCACATACAATTGTTAATAGTGTAGATGTAATAATACTGTTTATGCACTTTTGATGCCGAGAAAGGACTTGTCTGTTTATAAGGCCCGGTCCTTTTGAAGTCTAACACTTTTTTCAAAAATACATACATGAGAGAGAGAGAGAGAGAGAGAGAGAGAGAGAGAGAGAGAGAGAGAGAGAGAGAGAGAGAGAGAGAGAGAGAGAGAGAGAGAGAGAGAGAGAGAGAGAGAGAGAGAGAGAGAGAGAGAGAGAGAGAGAGAGAGAGAGAGAGAGAGAGAGAGAGAGAGAGAGAGAGAGAGAGATGGATATGAGATAAGGCTATGAGTACCTGCTGTGTGTTGAACATAGCAGAGTTGCTGTTACATTGGAGAAACAGCCGTTCCACCCCATCCACTGCCCCTCCCCCTAGCCCCCTCACTCATTCCTGGGTCTATGGAGCAATAGTTTTACGGGTGGCTGCTGTAACCTCATAGGTCACCAATTCAAAACAAATTGCACACCTTTTCTCTCGGGCTTATCTTTAGTTCAGTCTTGATTTGTTGGAGGTTCATTTTTTTATAGATATATGTCATTAATAATAATAATAATAATAATAATAATAATAAAAATAATGAGAAGTACAATGAAAATTATTATTATTATTATTATTATTATATGTAGCATTGTAACCTTTTAATAGTGAAATATAGATCTGTTTTTTTATGTTTTGACAAAATTGAGCAGCTGCAGAACTTTGTGGTTGTTTCACACATATGTTTTCATTTACAGTTGCACAAGTAAAATTGATAATTTCATGGGAGGTTCAGTATTTCGAGAGAATAAGTATGCATTTTGAGCTGTTTATTTTTTACATTTCTAATCAATTTGGCACTCACCCAGAACCACTCTGTTCAACTTGACTGTTGTTGACGTCTTGACAATGTTCAGGCAGGCTGCTGGAAACACCACTCAGGCCCTGACATAGACAGGCCCCCAATATCTAACCCTGCTCATTATATCTGGACTGTTCTCTGTCGGGTTCATTAGCCCAATCATTAATATTATTATTAGGAATTATGTTTTGAATCCATTTGAACTGACTAAAATTGCTTCACAGTGAAAGAAGTCCCAGAGGATACAGGCTATGCTTGTGTGACCACAAAATTGAATAAAAAGCCTTGGTATCTTTTTATGGTGGTGCTTGTCATAAGATACCACTGTTATTTTTCGTTTAAATGCCCATATGTCTGCACTCCCATTTTAGGCCCGTTATCAAACCGTACCTTCCCGTCTCCAAGTAACGAGTTAGCGAGGAGCTCAGCTAACACGGCATGACTGTTTATTGGCCTGGTCATATGAAACCATTCCTCTCTAACTGCTGCTTCACTGGCGACTTCACACAGCAGACACTTTGTTCAAACCACGTTATTGAATTACACTGTTTGTTTCACTCTTTACTTGATTTAGTGTCATCCAGACACCCTTTCTCAGCTTTGAAATGGAAAAAAAGAAAAACAGACAGACAAGTGGCATGCCATGTCAGGCTGAAATTGTCAGACAACAGAAGTTGAGGCCTATGTCCCCAGTACCACCGTATAGACAGTGTGGGAATTCCACCAGTATATTAACAAATGTCATCACTTTGAAAACATGGCAAATCTAAATGGCTAACATATTTGAAAGTCTTTTTTACCCATTAGTGTTTTTTCCAAAAACTCACCCAGACTGTGGAACAGATTGGCCTGTTCTTACCTTGTTAAAATGACATGGGTATAGGGTGTAATTATCAATTAATCTGAGCAGAGACTGTCAGGATATGTTGTGGCTCATGTTTCAGTCATTTAGATTGAAAATATAAATGTAGGGCCTCCCCCTTGTGGCTGTTAACTGAAATTGCAATGTGTCCCCCTTTTGTGTTTTGGCTGGTCGAATAATGCCCAATATAGTGTTGTAGTCCACCCCCATTTCCCCCAATTTACTGACATGCACGCTATTCCAGTCGTCTGTTCTTTTCATCTCTTTTGAAAATGTTTCTTTTTTCTTTTTTCTTTTTGTTGGTTGTTCAGAGGAAGCCATGATGATTTTACATGGTGATGGTGTTCTAATGGAAGTGTCATAGCCCAGGGTGGTGAAGTACAGGTGTTGATGTGATGAGGTGAACTTTTCCATTGGAATAGCAGCGGAGGGTGGGTCTGTTTTATTATTTCTTGTTATTACACAGAGAAAGTAAACCGCAAGCAGATCTGCCAAATGGCAGGAGACCATGGAAGAGGGCAGATGCTTTGCACCGTACTATTAAAGGCAGAATTATCTTGAGTAGAGGCAGTTAGGAGGTCATATTGAAAGGAATCTTTTTCCTCTTTTGTTTTTCCTCATATGCGTGCAAACTCTCTTGTAATTTCAGTGTAATATATTGTACTTGCACTAGCTTTTTTTATATAAAAAACAACAAATATTAAAAAATGGAAGAATTCAAGTTATATTTTCTAATTGTGGTGTGTCTATTTGTAGGATACACTCAAGTCTGTTTATTGGATTTTATGGTCCTTTTCTTTGATGGTGCTTGCAGGTTTTCTAGTTAGAAATTATTTCATTATTATGAATAATAAAACAATATT